>NW_026623478.1:225122-264041 GCF_030028575.1 Malurus melanocephalus
TTGATTCAATCATCTCAGTAAATCACAGCAGATCCAAGACCTACTGAGTTTCAGGGAAACGTTYCAGAAGTGCCTATGAGAAATTCTAATGAAACTGTTCTGCATACTGCTTGCTGTTAAATATTCAACAATAAGAAAATGTACTTTACCTTTATGAAAAGCTACATGAGTATTAACTAACTAAACCTCATGACTCCTATATATAATGCAGATAAATGTATAATTTAATTTTACTCTTTTTAGGCAAATTAGCCACAAAAGTGAACAAGCCTTTTACTAAAGAGTGAAGGATTTGAAAAAGGACCTTGGCTTCCTTGATTTTTTTCTTTTTTACTGAGTCCAGTGAAACCACAATTTCCCTGCAGCTGTATTGTAGAAGGGGAAAAACAAAAAAGCTTCTTATGCACTGTTTTTAAAAAGTCATTATACAGAAGGACACTTAAGGCAATACTGCCTCAGACACAACATAAAATTTATAATTGTTTTTTTAAATCTCAATGCAAAATTTTGTTGTCTTTATACTGCATGCTTCACAAAATGACAACACACTTAGCCCCATGCTATACACATGCTGGTATATGCCACTATGGGCTGTCTTACACTGTGAAAAAGCATTTTCTGGGAGAATACACACTGTTCTGAGCACTCAGMAACAGCTGATTCTTTGAAAGGAGGTTTGAAGACCCCGATTCTGTGAAAAGAAGCACCATTGAAACCAATGGCTTGATGGCTGGAAAGTGACATTTTCCCCAATGCTTTTGTGGAAGCAAGAACCTAAGCAGGCCTCAATGTACCTTCTATTAAAGCTTTTTTTTTTTTTTTTTTTTTTTTTTTTATTTTCAAGTTTTGCAACCTTTTATTTCCAAACTTTTTTTTTTTTTTTTATTTTCAAGTTTTGCAAACTTTTATTTTCAAACTGGACGTGTCTGCTTGGTTTTGTTGTTTTGTCTTGTTCTCAAAACCAGGATTCCCTGTGAATACTGACATTCAACAGAGAACTCTGTTACATTATAATTACACTTAAACTACATATGAGTAAAACACCTAAATATTTAACTATACTGTATACCCTGGGGAGTGGGTGTGAATTGTGAGTACCTCATAGACCTGCTGTATTTCTAACCAGCTTGAATTACTCAGAGAAGCATTCTAAAACCTTGATAAAGACCACTTCCATGGACTGAAGGGTCTCAAAATGCGAGGTTGAATGCAGGCACTGAGCCCTTCCCTTAGCAGCTATATTTCACAGGGGTTGTGTCACCACCACCGATTGTGAATCCTGGTTGTTCCAGTTTTGTGATATAAAAAGAGAGCAAGAGCGTGTCAACAGGACAGATTTTACACACTGGAAATGAGAGAGCGAGAGCGCGACAGAGAGAGATCTTTCATCTTGTCAATGGCTCTTCATCAACATTCAGATCACATTGCCTTCATTTCAGACCCCGCCACTGTCCTCTGCCTTCATTCTTTTTTCTTCTTCTGATTCGTCTCTCTTCACCACTGAAAACAAAACTTTCTCCTTTGCTTTGACTGTGTCTCCCYTGTTTCAGGAAATGCTGCACCGTCGCTGTTCATCTCACAAGGAACAGCTTGTTGTCCCCTGTTAGAAGAAAGAATCCTGGCCTTAAAAAAAAAAAAAAATTGAGCAAGGCAAAACTACATGTTGAAATGGAAGTTATGTTTTTTCCAGGTCCATTGAGCAAAGTTATACAGAAGTGGTCTTTTAAATCTTAGAAACTGCTGATCCTTCATTTTTCATTGTCTGCAGCTTGCTTTTTGCGCTTTCACAGACCTGCTGCAACAATCATGCTAAAATTGTAGCATTTATTTTTGCTGTTTATCTCAAGAGAATATTTAACGAAAAAAATAAAGCCCAAAGAATGAAAATGTTGAACCTGGGGAAATCTGAATTTCACACCACGGATAACAAAAGTTTGACAGAATTGTTTACAGATTCATATCAGGAAAAGCTGTCACTGAGCTRTGTGAAGCCTCAAATTTGTTTATGATGTAAAGTTGTCCTGTAGCCACACAACATTTCAGGAGGGTGCAATACTCTCCCACCAAGGCTCTCATGTTCCTGTGTAGACTTGTAGAAAGATTCAGAGAGCAACAGAACCCCACACAGCCATATTAAACCYCCTTTCTTTGAACTCTTTTGCTGCCAATAACACAGAGGCCCTGCCATTCTGCCATCACCCACAAATTAATTTTTTAGCCACTCCAAATCTGAGGGAATGTAAGGAAGATTTCTGCCCTATGAACAGTTTTTTTAACCTCCTTGAAATACTGGAATTTCTGCTAGTAAGGTTGCAGGTTGTAGGCCATGAACACATGGATTCAAAAAACCCCAAAACAAAATTTGTAAAAGTGGGAGAGTTTGTAGCATTTTGAATAGACATGTATAATTAATGTGGCTCAATATTTTTATTAACAGTGCCTGACAGACAGAWGTGAAATGGAGCCTGAATTTCCTGCTTTTTCAAGATCTCTCATCTTTCTTCCTATTGCATTCCTACTATCCGCTCACTTTTACCTGTAACATGAGCATTGAATAAATTCAGGAATTCTTACCTGGTAGCAGTTTTTTGCTCCCTTTTTATGTAGAAGTAAACACCAACAGAAAATCAAATTTCTGTACAGTAACCCAGGCAAATTGCATACCTTGCCATTTGTTTCCAGATTCTGTGTTGCATTAAACGTGCATAATGTGCATTAACTCTGTCAATRATGCAAAACCTTCAAGTTCCATATGCCATAAAAGAAAAAACCAATGCCCATGGAGATTGAGCACAAAGACCCAGTTAGCCCACTCTAAGTCATCTCAAAGAATGATTAGTAAAGGAAACCAAGCAAAGGGTGAAAGAAGCAAGTGAAGCAGACTATCTTTCTCTGGTGTGTCCTTCTGCCTTGGCTGCACACAGTTTTCTGGCATTTTCTGGCTGGGCAGTTGTAGTCAGATTATTCTTTAATACAAAAGAGAGGCCACTCCAACAAGAATGTACTTAATCTTTCATAACTGATTTATACTTTGGCCTTCAACATGTCCTGAGGCAATGAATGAATTATACAATTTACTTATTTGTTATGCATCTGTTTGGGACATGTCATAGTATAATTTCACTGGCTGCCTCCTCATTCTTGCATACTGAAAACATTGGTCCTTGCACTGTAACTTTACAGATCTCACATATTTCTCTTTGTATCATCTTCTGCAAACCAAACAGACCTGCTCTGTTCAGTCACCCTCCATTTCTCTGAGCAAACATGTTCTATTTGACTATTCCCTTRCTAGTTACTTTGCTTAATACTAATTGAGACTTTTTTTTTTTGAGAAAGGCTGACCCAATCATGTGTCATATTCAGAAACAAAGTTCACTATGACCTTACACAGCAGTATAATGTTTTTCAGTTTTCTTTTCATTTCTCATTCCAGTCATTCTTGATKTCTTGATTGTTTGTTGGAAATTGTTTAACGTTAAGCAGACATTTTGGAGAAACTCTGATAGTGATATTGGTATTTTCCTTTGAGTACTACAAGATTTTTGTGAAACCAAAAATATTTTAAACTATGGTAGCAATAATAATTTTAACACGCTTAGATGCTAAAACATCTCATATGTACTAGAACAATATCTATAAATTGACTATTTTTCAACTTCTTACTGCTCTATTGACTGGGTTTTTTTCCTGCTAATTCTCATCCTACTGAATCATCTGCTGTTACCAGTGATGGCAAGCTTCATCTTCTAATGAGTTTGAAAATATTTTTTCTTTATGCTATATGCCGTTAGTGGGCTGACTCTCAACATTTTTGTCAAGGCTGAGTTGCTATAGCTTTACATTTAATTTTCTATATATAATTTCCAATTATTGGGCTGTGATTTTCATGTTGGAAAGAAGGGTTTTTTTCATGTCTAAAAGACCCTTTACTATTTGTCAGGATCAAGCTAGCCCTTTTTAAAGGATCTGATGGGTCCTTTCACCAAGCCTGTAACAAGATGCCTTTGACAGCATCCTTTGCACCAACTAGTATTTTTACCATTTGGAGTGTATTATTTAAAATTAATTTAAAATAACTTCCATTATATTTAGGTATTTCCTCTCTTTACAGTAAAGTAATATTTCAGTAAGAAAAGGAGAGATTGTTTTGATATCTATTTGAGGCAATCTGGGGAGATTTGCTTCAGGAATTTGCATACTTCACAGTGATTATTGTACAATGATACTTAAATAATTGGCTTTTGAAATGGGTCTTGTGCATTGTTAAAAAGTAAAGACCTGTTCCTCTTCTTGTGAGTTCTCTGCTTAGTGTTCCAAGGAACAACTATTATGTCCTAAACTTTAATCATCATGTTCCACCATCACACTTACCTAATCCACATACAGCAGCTGAGGTTTTGTACCACTATCTTCTTTTTTTTTTTTTTTTCATCATGTTCCACCATCACACTTACCTAATCCACATACAGCAGCTGAGGTTTTGTACCACTATCTTCTTTTTTTTTTTTTTTTTTTTTTTTTTTTCTTGCCTTCATAATGTCTCTAATCACATTTACAGTCATTGTCCCCACTTTACATAGGGTTCCATAGTACAGCTGTGTCGATATTCCCACCCAGGTTTTTAAATCAAGGCCTGTCATACATGTAATAAAAATGTCGATTTTCCCCTTCCCTCTCTCCTTTGTGTTTCTTGTCCCTGTCTTGCCCTCAAGTAAATTATTCTCACATGTGCAGCTGAGGTCTGTATGTAGAAGTCTAGATCTCCCCATGGCACCCAAATAGCAAAACRAAGATACAAAACATATTGACTGCAGATTACTCTAATCACTTATATTAATAACTGGGAAAAACCTTTGCAGCTGCTAAATTGGATGCACTGGTAAGCACAAAATSAAGTTCCTTGCTATGTGCACGTGCRTGTGTATAGTGGGGAGACAGAAAATCAACAACACTGAATAATAAACATTTCTTAGGTTAATTAATTTTGACATGTATAGCTTTATACATAATTGATTCAGGAACTCTGTGAGGTAGATAATTCACACATCTTTGATTTTAGCAATCTCTCATTCTGCTTCATAACTTTCCAAAGGATATTTTTACTCAAGAACATTAAACCAGTTAAATTTTAGTCTGTTCCTGTCAAAGTGGTTTACATCTAATCTACACAGGCAATTTCTGGATTTGATTTGGTTTTTGTCARTCACGCTCTTTGATATACATAAGTTTAGTACTTGATGTACTTCAGGATGAAAGTAGCCATACTTCTTTGGGAACTTGCTCATATGGAGCTGCATCTGAGCAAGCACTTCACTGCTCCTGGCAGTCCCATCGCTCTCCTGACCCGCATGACTCCACATTTTGGTTGCCAACCTGCACCAAGTCTGCAGAAGTCATTTCAGCGGTGAGGGAGTGAATGCTTCAAGAGGTGACTCTGCAGCCAAAGGAACAAAACTTGTGTTATGCACCCATTAATGACATGATGGCCATGTGTACCCTGTTCATGCAAAAAGTACTGACAYCACATCTCAGAGTGAGAGTGGGCAGGGGCTGCCAGATGTCCAGGAGTGCACAGAAATGATATTTAATAAATGGTGTGCAATATCCACACGGATGGATTGGATGGGGAAGGTCCCTGGCACCAGCCCTGCCACTGCCAGCCATGGCCTGCCCACAGGTGGGCAGGAGGCTGTGGAAATATCCCTTTCCTRCTGAGAAAAGCTGTCGGTGATGGAMGGSTCCAGTGGGCAGGGTGGGGTGAGAGGRAGGCACTGGGAAGTGTGCTGGGCTGAGCAGCAGCCCATGGGAGCTTTTAACAAAGCAGCTGGATGACTCAGCAAAGTGTTACTTGTGGTGTTGATTTTTCCTTTAGGTTTTGGGCTTTGGGCTGTTTGGGGGTTTTTTTTTAAGATCAATTTGTCTCCTAATTTCTAACACTTCTCATCTTCATGAGTGGCATTTTCTCATGATGAAAAGTGAAAATCCCYGTCAGAATTTGGGAGGTGCATTAAGTGAGAATTGCTTTTGGTTGTCTCCAGCCCTGTCTTTTTCAACTGCAGCTGTCCAGCCCTGGCCATGARCTGCTGGGACACATCCCATGAACTGCTGGCCATGGGATTACTCTCATAACTTGGGTCAATCATTCTTATGCAACTTTTTGCCAAATAAAGGCGTTGTACTTAAAATCTCCAATTTATGATGTTTGATTAGGCAATAGTAGAGCAAGTGTGCTGTAATACTGAAGCAATTGGAGCTTTTCTWTAGGAAATTATAAGAATTGGATGAGATTTATATCTATATACTGAATATTCTAAACAGACCCTCAAAGGAAAATAATCCCTTATTGCTGCCTTCTGTTAGTTCCTTTGGAAAAAAAACAAAACAAAACAACAAAGCAACTCTGAACTCAAACATACAGATTTTTTTTTAATGCATGAATGCATTAAACCCTATTGTTTTCGTTTTCTCATCTTGTGATAGAGTACTGTTTAATTAAACAGATGAGGTATATGTTCTAAGCAGCTTATAGATGGGTATTATCTTCATTTGAGAGACTCTGATGGGACACATGGGGGAACAGCAAGTAACCATTTATTCTACAAAATTAAAAACGAGCAAGAGATGAGCGTTTAATTACTTTGACATTATCCTTGGCTATATTAGGTTAAAGCAGTAAATTGCAGGACAACAAAGCTAATATATATTATCTCCATTTATCTATATCTAATCTATATCTATATCTAAAACTATATCTATATCTATATCWWYWWYWWYWWYATCTATATCTATMTMTATCTAATCTCTATCTATATCCCTATCTATACATGTGTAAATTCTGTTTTCTTTAAACACTAACAGTCAATTAAATGCATGTGTTAAAGCATGAATGAGATATTTAGGTTTTATGTAATGTCACCTTTCACCCATAGGTGCTGTAACCCTTTKCTCAGGCCACCTACAACTGATGAGTAGCTGACACAGAGGCTTGTCTCAGCAGCAGGGCCTTGGCAGAGCTGGGACCAAACAGCCTGGGCTGTCTGACATGCTCAGCACAAAGCTGTGGAATTAGTTCCACAATAATGGTACCAACAAGGAAAGCAGGGTACAGCTGCAGCCTTTGGGACAGCACAGTTCAGCAATGAGCACAGCACACTTACAGTGAGGTGCCTGTGGTTGTGGTGGGTCAACACTGGCTGGATGCCACCCACTCACCAAAGCCCCTCTGTCACTGTCCCCCACTGACCTTGGTGCCTGCAGAGTTGTTCCTCTCCATGTTCCCACTCAGCTCTCCTCTGGATGTGATTACAACTACACAGCAATGTTTTTTTCTCCTTAAATCTGTTATCACAGAGACATTCCCACCATTCCTGATGCACTCAGCCTTGTCCAGCAGCGGGTCCATCCTGGAGCCATCTGGCCTTGGCTCTGCTGGACACGGAGGAAACTTCCAGCAGCTTCTCACAGAAACCACCCACTCCTGTTGCTCTTTCCCCCTGCTAMCAAAACCTGGCCATGCAAAACCCAACAGTGGTTCAGGAAAAGAAAAACAGAATTGCAATTAAGACTATAAACAAGACTTTTTGTGATTAAATCCCTTTGTTATGAGATGAGTATTATTCCCTGACGAGGTATGTACTCTTTAGAGTCAGGCTTCTCTGTAAAGGAAATTGCTTTCGAAATTTTCACAACAYGGAATTACAAATTATTCTTTTTAAAGTATCTTCTTGCTCCAACACCCTTGCCTGGACTTATTAAAAGGATGAAATATGTAAAGCACACTATATAAAGCACTCAAAAAGCAAGATGTAATTATATAGAACTTAAAATATATAAAAATTAAAAATATAAAATATACACACGCACTAAAGAACTGGAAGGCTAATCACACCAGATTTCAGGTTTTTACATCGTTCTCTCTGGAGTATTCAAGACTACTTAGTCTGTCAGAAGTAGACAAAAAGGGAGCCTGTTTTTAATAAGATCAATGCAATTGTGTTTTGAAAAGGGGAAAAGAAAAAAAAAATAAAATGCTGATTTTTTGCTTTACTGCAACTGTTTAGTAATTAGATTGAGAATGCAGTTTACAGGATTAAAGGCTTCAGATGTAGATTTTTACATGAGCAGGGTTTGGTGTTTATAGAACGGGAGTGGTGTTTGGTGTTTATAGAACGGGAGTGAAGGCATATTATGGAAATTCTGATTTCATTACTTTTTTAATCTAAAAATCTATGCTTGTTTTCCATGCTGTCAGATTCATATCATGTCATAGTTCTATTGTATATGCACACTCAGCAAGAGAATGTGCAAGTGCTGGTGTTTTGTGTCTGTTTCTCCCATTGCATTTGTTAAAMAGTGGAAAATAATACACAAGCAGAAACAATATTTACCACCTAAAACCCACAGGTAGGTAGCAAGAAATCAAGACCTGTCAGTCTTTGGACCCTCTGGACAGATTTTCCAGCAGGGTTAGCATGAGGCCATGAAATTTTGCAGAACCCCTTGCAGCTTAGGGTTGGGATCAGCCCTTGGGCAGCATCCATTCCAGCAGACTGGATTTACTAACCAAGCATTCTGCAGGATGTTGGCATTCTTCAGAGCCACACACTCTGTCAGCCCTTCCCTTTTAAATAAGCTTTACTTTTAGAAAAGAAARCTTACTTTGACTGCAGTGTTTGCTTTCCTTAATACACATTAAATGTGGTGATCCTTGTAAAGACAGTGAAGAATGCATGAGGATGTGGCACACATGGYTCAGGTACAAGGTACACCACTCATTCATATTAAAAAATTCAGCATGCACTGAATGCCATGGAGTTAAAACTGTTTACCAGACAATACTGCTTTTCTCCTTGGTGAAGTATCTTGAAAACACTCAAGTCATAATAAAGACAAAGGAAACCTCCTTTTATATTTTACAAACCATACTTACAAAGGGGAGGATGAAGCCAATCAGAGATTAGGTATATGACCATGAAAAAAAAAGTAACATCTCTTATACTTGTGTCCATACAACTGCATTGCTATTCATAGCAATTCAGTACCTGAGAAATGAACTCAATCTAGTTWCTTTAACCCTGGGATAAATTTAACTCCAGAACACAGGTGGTTTGTATTCTGCACGTAAGAATGGTCTACAGCTTTTCTGTGCTATTAGTCTGGYTTCAGCCATTTTAGCAATTCCATTGTATTTTGTTCACACCTTTTGGCTTCCACCCTTTTTCATTTTCCTTTTTCTTCTACCAGACACTTAATCAGCCTCCCTGGGAACTKATATAGCTCCCATGACCACTGTATAAGAGCACCTAACAAACATTAATGCCTTTTTATCTTCACTGCACCCTTAYGAATAAGAACAGTGTTAATTCACATTATCCAGAGAAAGAGCAAAAGGACAGACACATTAAATTCTTTGGCTATCAGTGGAMGAAAAATCTGTAAAACATCGGGAACTGAAGGCAAATGGTTAGGGTTAGCCCCAAGTATCTCYTTCCTATGCTCTGCCCTTTGCACCTCAAAGCATTTGCTGTTCTGTCAAGGCACAAAGAAGACTCCTGGAAGTCCCRTGATGGAGGTGTCTGTGCTGGGAGTCTGTTGTGGCTCCTCCATGGTGAGAAAGCAGCTCTCCCAAAGGATAATAGTGAGAATCAAAGTTGGGAACCCCTCTGTCTTTCCCTCTCTCTCCATTAAAGAGCTAGGACGCCTGGGCTTCTAAATCAAGCACCCAAACCTGCTCTCTAAAGTAGATGGTATGAGTCATTCAGTTAACTTAAAATGCCCTGTTCTGATCCACAAAGAGAATCCCATAAAGTTTTTCATGTCTCTTYTACCTGCCCACGCATATGGATCACTCATCATAGTAGTATCTCAATGCCTGGTTTAACCATCACATTAATTTTTGTGTTTTAACATTGGATTTTGACTATTGGTTGCTGCACTCATTTCTAGTTCCATCTATTTTTTTATCTGACATGAAGAGTGCCATTCTGTTATAGGGCGAGGTGGGGTGGGGTGGGAGCAAGTTCCACAAATTCTGCAACAGCTCCCACCCCTCCTGCAACCCACTGACTCTGCATGGCACGTTATCTGCCTATCGATAATCCTTTATCATGTTCCGTAATAAAATCATTCTCCCACATGCTACTTTTTCTTTTCTCCCTTCTCGTGTAAGATTTTGGAGTTTTAATACCTGCAGCAGTTTGGATTCCTCTCTGTGGCCCTACAAGACGCCAGGATGGATTAAGAGGTAAGTGAATGCTGTCAGTCTCTTTGTCCTGGTTTTGGAGAGCACTATTGACCAGGATATAAACASATTCATAACTGTACACATTTATCTCTCATTGTTCATTGCTGCTTCGTGCTCCCACCCCATTCAATGGTTGTAAAAGTTCAAAATTCCTCTGATTCAACCCTGTACCTACGCACACACAACTCTCTGTATCTCTCCCTGGGCGCACCTGCAGGGTTAATGCAATGGAAGAAGGGATGTTTTCCCCCCTGCACCTTTGTGYAGGAATGGAAACAAATTTATTGAGGGGAGTGTCAGGATTTGAGTTATGTTTTATAGAACATTTGTTTAGTGTAATAAACATCTGCAAATGACTATTTATTTCGTGAAGTAATTAACATTCCTAATTAGATGCACCTTGCAGCTGCTGTTAATCTTAATTGGCAATAATGCAGTTACATTTCGATACCTATCTTCAGAAGAGTTACAGAAGAGAAGGGAGGAAAAAAATAAAGACAAAAATCTGAAGGGAAGGAAATAAAACTGTTCCCACACAGTTCAGAGAGTTCGCACAAAGAAGATCCCATGGCAACAGCGAGGCCCACAGTTTGCCTTATAAAAATCCAAGAATAGATAATGTATCATCTCTCCTAAAACACTTCGCTTGGGAAACCGGAGGGGAGAAAAATAAAATAAAGCTTTAAGAGGTAAAGCGGAGCAGGCTGACCCCGGGGCGTGTGGCGCTCCCCTCACGGCGCTCCCCTCACGGCGCTGTCCCGGCGGGCGCGGAGCGGAGAGGAGCGGGCCCGGCGCTGCGGACCGAGGCGGCGCGGGGAGGCGGGCGGCGCCGGGGCGGAGGGAGAGAGGGAGGGAGGCAGGGAGAGAGAGAGGGAGGCCCCGCTAGCCAGGAGTTTCTCCAGGATCCCTTCGGAAGGGCCCTCCCCGGCGGCTCCCCCCGCAGAACGGCGCGAGTGCGGCGCTGTCCATCGGGTGGCAGTGCCGGCCCCTTCCTGCCGGCCCGGCGGAGGGCGCGTTCAGCCGAGCGAGCGAGCGAGCGAGCCTGCCCGTCTCGTAGGAACACAGGGATCGTTTATGCACTGCAGTTTCTCTCGCCTCTCTCCCTCCCTCTCTTCCTCTGCTCCCGAGGATATTTTGGGTGGATTGTTGGTTATCAATCAAGACCTCCTCTTCTTTGCCGATCACTTGTCATTTTCACCGGGGATTAGTATCGTTCGGGGCAAGCGGACAACTGATTTTTTTTCTTTCTTCTTTTCCATTTGGAGAATTTTTTTTCCCAAACCCTCCCCCCTCCTTTTTTTTTTTTTTTCTTAATTTTTTTTTTTTTTTTGGCGCTGCGGTGCGGGTGCTAGGACCCGGCGAGCACCCTCCCCCGGCCCCCCCCCCACCCCGGAGCGTTTTCCCCACAGCCGCCCAGCACCAGGAAAGGAGGAAAGGAAAGGATCCCCCTCCGGACCGTCGCTCGCCGGATACTCGTGCGGGCAGCCGGGATCCGGCCCTCGGCGGCGGCGGCGGCAGCGGGCGCTGGGCGCGGAGCTGCCCGCGGGCGGAGCGGGGGCCCCCAGGCCGGCCGCCCCCTTCCCCCCGCCCCCCCTCGCCGCACCTGGATGGTACCTCCCGCCGGCGACGCGGGCACTTTCTGAACTAGGAAGGAAGGGGCGACTCGTGGGGGGGCGGGGGGCGCCGGAGTCTGTATGGAATTACCTGCGCCCGCAGCGGTGGATGGATGGGCGCCGCGTCCGCGGCACTCGCGGCCAGCTGAGCCCCAGGAGTAAACGCGGGGCTTCTCCGGCCGAGTGCGCAGTGTGGTGACCGGCACTGGCCTCGCTGACTGATCGCACCGGAGGAATATTTCGGGAGACTCCTGTGGGTAAGGTCATTTTATCCAGGCGGAAAGCTCGGCATTGCTAAACTTGGTGGCGGGTGACTGAAATGGGCACTTTCGGCATTGCTGCATTAGCCTGATGCGAGGGGCTCCAGCCGCTATTGGCAGTTGAGTGGAATAACTGCAGTAGGTCTTCTGGTGAGTGCTTTTTGCGATAAATTAAAAAAGAAAAAAAAAATCTCCTCCTATTGTATTCATGCACCCTCTGGATTTGGGAGAGTACTGTAAGAGCAGGAGTCTTTCATTTTCCCTCTTTTTAATCTTTTTTTTTTTTTTAAATTTTCCTGTTTGTAATATATTTGACTGGAAAGGCTATGTGACAGTAAAGAAGCTCTCCGTGATGGAATCTAATTAATATGAGATCGGATCCCATCGTGTCTGGGTTAAATAGATGTTTCCAACTCTGTGCAGCGTTCTGCTGCATTTCATAGCTGCAATGGAGGTAGAGAAAACCTGCTTTTCAAGTTGTTAAACTTTAAGGTGGCGATCCGTATTGATCATGGTACAGTGCATTGGTGCTAAAAGGGTTAAATGCCACTGGTAATTTGGGATTACAACTGTTCCTGTAAATCCTGCAAGAAAATTGTAAACTGAGGGGCGGTTAAGGACAAAATCCCCTCAGCTTCATAGTAGARAAATATCATAAATGTCACTAGCCTGACAATCTCTCATCCAGCTGCTCTTACAAAATATCTTTTTTACCCAATAACTTACCTACTGAAACCTCAGACCACGTGTATAGGAGTTGGAAGATGTGCAAACAGAGATGCTATCTTCGGTATTTCATACATACATGCATCTGGCTGAGGGACTGTGTGRGAATTCATTCCTGTTACTTGTGGTGTGAAGCGAGACGGGAGAAAAAGGAAAGATCATCTTCTTAAGAACAGAAGCGAGTGAGGGAAGCACTTCAGCCTTTAAAGATTTAAAGGGATCCGAGCAATGCACATTGGTAATCCCTCTCTGCAAAATCAGTTCTGATAAGAGGGAATGGGGGAAGGTTGAGGGAATCGATAGTGATGACGTTGTGCAGTGCAATGCACTGCAATGCTAAAGTTACATGGTGTGTGCGAAAATATGTACCCTTATGTACTGCTGGTGAGTTCATGCATAATGGATGGAAGAAGATATGCAGATCTGTCTGTAGGAAGATGGATGTATTTGTGCAAAGACGGCGATTATGTAACTTGATTACATCAGTGGCATCAGTCGCCGATAGTGGAATAATGTGCTCCTATAGCGTATCGATCACTTGGGTTAACTTTGTAGCGCTCCCGGCAGCTGGAGACCTGGGCAGAGGAGGGGAGATCCTTGCTCAGCTCCTGACAAGGGGTTTGCCTCTTGCAGGCTGCCTTTCGCATCAGCGTGCTGCTGGCGGAGTTTCCCCGGGACAGGGAGTTCACAGAGGAGGATGAGGAGGAGGAGGAGGAGGAGGAGGCTGCTGGTTCAGCCACACCCGAGCAGAGAGTCCCGAAGAGCCCCTGCGAGGCTGCACAATGGTCCCATTGAGCAGCGCCGGCTGCGCGCTCCTCGGCAAGGTCACACCGCAACCTGGGGCTCGGGTGCATGGCAACAGCTGAGCGGAGGAGGAACAAAACCGAAATTCGGATTGATCCTCCTCCTCTCCCCTCGCCGTCGCCTACCTGCAAGCRTTGTGCTGACCTCTCTCCCCGTGCTCGAGCAGAGCCGGAGCCGCTCCGCCCGGCACAGACYGCGCTGTGTCTCTCTCGCTGCGAGCAGGGATGCTCACAGCTTTGGCAGGGTGCTGCTTCAGTGTGTTACCCGACAGCGTGACTGACTGAGAAAGAAGCATTGTCAGATAYAGCAGCTCCGTACACCTGTTACATTTGCAGGAGCCTGAAAGGTGGTCCATTAACACATTTCAAGCATCTCAGAAGTGAGTAGGTGAAGAGCAAAGCTGTAACAGGAGTCCCATTGGTTTAACTCAGACTTCTTTAGCAAATTGTCCTCGAAGATAGCARTATCAGGATATGCCTTAATGCCCCTTTTAGAATCCTGAATCACTTTTCCTATCTGTTCAGGGGGAGGAGGGGGAAGAGAACCCCTTGAAGAYAGATAAGCTCACAAAAGCACTGCTGAGGGCCCATACCTCTAACAGATGCGTTTTCTGAAAAATGTAATCCTGATGAAATCTTAACTCAGCTGAAATGAGTGATCTTATCATCACTGACCTGTGTCCTTCCCCACTTCACTCTGAATTCATTCTAGCAAAATGTCACTAAAATACTTTTCAGTTAAGAGGAGGTGAGGGCAGACTGGGTTTTACATCTCTTGATAAACATGATCTTCAGATACCTGCYAGATTTAATGGACTATCAAACTCACAGTAATTTTACCCTACAGCAGCTTGAAATATAATATTTTTCTGCTTCCCTGAAAACGTCAGTATTTTAAAGTTCGTTCAACATTAGTTCATGACTATTTCCTGGAGGATAGGTCTGGGCAAGCACTAAAAAATCCTGCTAATGCAGTTTAGAGTTTGACATTCATAGAGTATACTGAGTAAATGGGAAAAAAAAAAAAAAAGATATGAAGTTAACTCTGTTTCCATCCTTCAGGGGTCAGAATAACACTATGGCAACTCCTATGCATTGCTGTAGCTCTTACAATTTTCAGAAGTGTCCACGGCATGCTCTGTTCTGCCACACATAATTAAAGGCATGCTCTTTGCACTGATTCCTTACAGGACCCTTGTGACACACAGGCTACGTACCTGTTCCACCCATCTTAAAGGGAAGCACAATTGTCTCCAGAAGGTGTTATAAAACTGGTGCTGTAGAGGCACTGACAGTATGGAAATGTATCACATGATACACATAAAGTGGCATGCAGCATGCAAGGATTTGCAAATTCACGACAATAGAGAATGGTAAGCAAGCAAGTTGTATTTATTGATTAATTTTATTGTCGTAGTTAGCAATGCCTGCTTGGTCAGAGGGTTTCAGCTCCAGTGCAATATCTGCTCAGTTTGCACCAAATGCAGATTTTTTCGAGAGGAAACTTTCCTTGCTGAAGTGAAGCTGTAAATCACTCGGACAAATGAAGAGAAAATGTGAAGAGAAATATTTACATAAAACATTCCCAGGCTCCAAATCTCAGACCACTGAAAGCAGTGAGAGTTTGGCCACCCACTCCTTGCTATCGCTGGAGAGCTGGCTTTTAAAGAAAACAGCAGTGCATGAGGAATAATCTCAGTGCCTTCCTCTGAAAGAGCAGGCTTCTGACTGTCATTGTCGCAGAAGACAGTAGACTTGTTTTACTGCTGATAGAAAAATTTGAAGCATTCAGGGCAGATCTTAATGAAGCTTTTTTACTATTCAGTGATATTCTTGTAATGCATTCTAAGTACTTTATGTGGCTATTATGTTGAACCCATGTATTAGGGAATAAAAACCAAAAAAAAGAAGGATAATCAGCTGAGATATTCCTTCAGTGTATTTGCACTTACAGAGAAGTGTTTGGATATACTCCTGTGTTTCATAACAGCTATGATCTTTAGCAGCTGAGAATCTTTTTATTTTTATAGTTCACACTGCATGATAATATAGGGCAATTGAAACATGAAGCTCTGATTAATATGATTAAAAACTAGCAACTTATCTAGTGGTGCTGAAGTTGTAAAGTTTAATTATAGAGGCAACRTTTGCACAGTTATAGGTAGGGTTGTGTTCAGCATTTCTATTATAAACCTCTCTCATGTTTCCATTGTSAGGGTCCATGAAATAAGAAGAATTCACTGTAAAGATCATAATAAGCTGTTTTAGGTCACTGTCATGGCCTGTCAGGTCAGCAATCCATGTGTTTCTTTAAGTCTTTACATGAATGTCTACAGCAGCACCAAAGCAGCCATTATGCTCTATCAATTCAAGTGTATGCTTTTATTTTMAAGTGTAATTAAATATGCAGTGACTTAGGGACTCAGGAGGGATCATTTAACGTACCGTTTTTATGCACTTTCACTAAAGCAAAACCAGATGAATTTCAGCAATTTATTCTATTTGTGACAGCTTAAAATTAACTCAAAGGTGAAAAATCTTTTGGGGGATGGGGAGGAAGGAGAAAATAATGAAAATGAAAACTTGTGGGTTTTTGAAGTTAGTATTCAAGCTCTGCATATTCCCTTGAGGTGTCACATAAAGAACTCCATCCTGCAGGAGGGGAAGATGCTGTGCCATTTGCCAAAGCTCTGTAAGACAGGAGCAAAGGAATCAGATAGTGCTGGTTCTCTGTTTTAACACTGAGTGCTCTTCTTTTCCAGCTCTCTCTGTACCTGTGTGTTATAGGCACTCCTARATCATTGCATGGTGTTACACAGCACACTGTTTATGCCTCAACAACTAGGTCTCAACAAACAAACCAAGGGCATCAGTCTTACTGCTTTCTGTGCTTTAAAGTTTCATGTTCATAAGAACAGCCTACAGACATAACAATGGTCCTTCAATGATTGTATCATCAACTAAGCATTTACTCACAAAGATTTTCAAATTGGGAATGAAGTAGGACAAAGGGAGAACATGAAAGCATTTGGATTTTTGCCAATGGCTGTAGATATTGTTTCCATTTTACTTTTTACTTCCTGGAGTAATTTAGGAAATGCTCAGTGCAGCTCATGGAAAGAAATACAGAAACCTAATTAATGTGCTGAGAAGASCAATACCATCTATGCAAATCTATACAATCAGCAGGCAGACAAGGGGTAGTGGTGTCAGAAAGTTTTCAGTTCTCTGGTCCTTCACAGCTGTATACAGTGAATAGGGCATTGTGAAAGAGGAAGAGGATGGAGACTGCAGAATAGGTTAAAAAGGGGGGCAGAAAAGCTTGTAAATGTACAGACAATTGGTGAAGAAGCTTCTCTGTCTTCAGAGCTGGAATATATTTCTATATTCCTTTTGTCTGTTCTTTACTGGTGAAACCTAGATGCTTAAAGTTACTGCATTTCCCAACTCCCTCTGCTCGATTTTTTTTTTCTTTTTTGAGAATCCTTAAAATCTTCAGTGCAAGGGCTATCACCTTTTTATTTTTGTGCCTGTTTCCAGTCATGCAATGAGATGGTGATCTCTCAGTTGAGGTATCTTGAGGTGCTTCTCCATAAAATAATAAATTTATGTCAGCAACATGAGAGAAAGAATGTTTTCTATTAGATGAAAAGACTGAAAAGCAGTCAATAATTTTAGAAAAGGTAGATAATTTGCAGAAATCAGACTTCCCTYTGRCAAAGTACAAACCTTAGAATTTTCRATAAAAATCTCACAATGCTGTTGCAAGACTGACACTTACAAAGGTGGTGCTGTGTGAAACCTCAATATCTCAGTTTCACCTATTAAGTTCACTTAGTAATGTGTACTTGGAGTGTCAGTAGCAATTGCTGCTCAGTCTCAACCAAAAGTTCAAACTGTTTCAGGRAAAATGAAGTCATAGTAATGTACATCCATTGTAATGTGCAGAGAAAGGCTCTGCTGGTGGTTAGGAGRGAGCTTAACCAGCTGTGACCTGTCTGAGTTCCCAGACAGTTGTCTCAAATCAAGAATTGCTGTGCCTGGATGGTGTAAGGGACCTGCATGCACATTTGTTCCTGCCTCCATCCATTTGAAAGCACACCTTTGCTGGATTTGACTCTGAGCTCAGATCATATGCCTCAGGGATAATTCSTACACCAAGAGGATCTGTTGGTATGATGGAAGCCTTGGGACAGAGCCACAATGTCTGCACAGGAATGTGTTTGGCCAGGATGCTTTTGTGTGGCACTGATCCCTGGCAGCAGTYTTAGCCCTGTGTCTGTCAGGTTGCTGCTCAGTGCACAGAATTTCAGGATGGCAGTAGAGCACAGCTGTTACCACACAGCACCTTGGCATTCTGCATCTTTGACTTTCCTTTAATGCTTTCTGGCTGTCTCCTCCCACATTGAAAGTTTYCTTTCTCTCCCCAGAAAATCTTTTGCCCATTTTAGAATAACATAACTGGAAATGCATGGCATTTTCTTTTAAGCAACTTGTGCATGTGATGGAGATTTCGTGTGTTTGTGTATCAATCTACCAATAAGATCTGCATGTTCAGTATACACAGAGTTTATTTTGTTCAGCATCTCTTACAAAACAGACAAGGCCTGTGAACTTTCTGCTGGACATTTCCTTGGGGATTCCACAGCTGATGGTGGAGTGTTTACACCAGTGTTAAATCAGACTGATAGGCACTATCTTGTCATTGAAGGGAAGACTCGGACCACTCAATAACTCAATAATAATATGAGTTATAAGCGAACTTCAATTTATTGCAAACAATGTCTAAGTTTTATAGCACACATAATTAGCTCATACATATTCTGTAATACATATATTTCATAGGTCCACGTCCTAAATGTCAACTCCACCTTTAATGATTCACTTGCCAATTTCCCTTATCTACTTCTACTTTTTCCCAAGGCTAACTAACACAAATACCTCGTAGGGAGTTTCCAGCGGCTTAAAAACATGATGTCCTTGTATTGCTTTCTTATTGCTTCAGAAGAATTGTTCACAGAATCTCAGCAATTATCCTAGCTGAGTGCGATACCTGTACCCCTCCATCTCACCAAGCTGCAACATGTCTACACGACCCCTCTCAGCTAGCCAGCCTTCCACACTATCTCGCTGCACATAGTTATAAATTTAATTATCATGGAATCACAAAATACGCTGAATTGGAAGAGACCCATCTGGGTCATTGAGTGCAACTCGTGGCCCTGGGCAGGACACCCCAAGAGTCCCACCATGTGCCTGAGAGCATTGTCCAAAGGCTTTTTGGACCCAGACAAGCTTAGTGCTGTGACCGCATCCCTGGGGAGCCTGTCCCAGTGCACAACCACCCTCTGTATGAAGAACCTTTTCCTAATATGCAGCCTAAATCTCTCCTGATTCTGCTTCATCTATTTCCTTGTGTCCTGTCACTGGTCATGAGAGTGAAGAGATCAGTATTGTTCCCTCCTCTCCCCTCACAATGAAGCTGTGACTGCACTGAGGGCTCCCCTCAGTCTCCTCCAGGCTGAACAGCCCCAGTGCCCTCAGCCCCTCCTCATAAAGTTTCCCCTCCTGACCCTTGACCATCCTTGTGGCCCTACTTTGGATGGTCTCTAATAACTTAATATATTCTTTCAGGGGTTKTGTCTGTGTCTGTCACTAGAGGAGAGTTATGTACAGGTACCCATGCACAAATACAGATATCTGCTGATTCCTGTGCCTACGTCTGCCTTTACCTGTGCCCTTACATAACCAGAGGAAGACTGAGCTCAAGCCACAAAGAGGAAATACTCTAGTTATTTCTTRTGCTAAATGTGGGAGAACAAACATCATTTCAACATCATTCAGCTGTTCAAGCTGTTTTCTGGGGTTAGTTTAGTATTTATTTTTTAATGATTTGTAAATGCAGCATATTTGAAGACAACGAAAATGTATTTTGAAATGCCAAAGCAGAAACGTGCTTTGTAGGGACTGTCAAAGGGCTGTTTAGCATCAAGTGTCATTTTAGAAATGYACATGGTAAAACTTTGGAAGATATGATTTAAATGTTTCCTTTATACCTCTCCTGACAGAAGAACAGATACTATCAGAAATGTCTTGCCCGTTGTTGGGGCAAAGCTCAACCAGGGTATTTTCTCAGTTCATGGCAGAAGAATGTTTCATACATATATAAATATATGTATATATATAAATTATAAAAGAAATTGAAAACTTTTTTAGTATTCCTTGTGTACCACTTAGCAACTCTTCAGTCTAATACTTAGTATGAATAATCTGTCTGCCTTTGGTTATTTCTTACCCAGAAACCTATTAAGGAAGAAGAAAAGACCAGAGAATGGTGGCCA
This sequence comes from Malurus melanocephalus, assembly GCF_030028575.1. Lineage (NCBI taxonomy): Eukaryota > Metazoa > Chordata > Aves > Passeriformes > Maluridae > Malurus > Malurus melanocephalus. The sequence continues at coordinate 245,112 of NW_026623478.1, forward strand.
AAAAAAAACCAAAAAAAACCCCCAAAAAACCCAAACAAACATAAAACCAAAAACAAAACCCCATTTCTATGTGAAAAGATTCCCATCTGAAGAAAGAGGTGAAGATTTTGTTTTTTAAAGAGAAAAGATGGAAGACAGGTGATTCAKGGAATACTGAAAGCTAATGAAAGATACTTTGGGTTTTCTTAAGTACTGTTTTGCTTATGGCCAATTACATTTAATCATGGAAAATGTAAAATGAGTAAAAGAAAGCAGTCCTTTACATAGTCCATTTGAATCCTTGGTCTCATGGATGTGGATACAGTGATGAGGAAGCTCTAGTAGAATAGAATATCTTGATAAAAACAAAATTTTGAAATGTTGCATTGTAATGGCTATCTAGGTAAGCAGATCACCAGGCTGTGTCATGGATAATTAGAAGGCTGTCACCTTGTGTGCCCCAGTTATGGAGCCATCRGTGGATGTATGTGTCTGTGATTTCTGAAGTGTTTAAAGGATGCTTCTGCCAAAGGATTTGCTCCTCCAAGGCTCACCTTGGAGTCTRCTGTCTGACTAGATGGACTGTGTCTTCTTGAGGCCATAGTTCTTCATCCTCTGTTCATTTTACAAACCCAGCAATTTAGTACTTCTTAATAAAGATTTTATTAATGTTGACTGGACAGCYTAATTTTGCTGTTTAAGTCCTCATTATGAAAGTCCTTGTCCAAAACACAGTGATGGGAATGGAACAAGGCCTGCTGCACCCTGTAGGTATTGCATCAACCTCCAGCTTTATCATCTAATTTCCTCTCTTTTGTTGTTTTTCTATTAAAAAACCCCTTCATACTGCTTATGTTTAAYAGGTTAACATTGATTAGAAAAAGAAAATCTTGTAAACTTTAACAGAATTCAATAAAGCTTGCTACGTTATTGACAGCATAAAGAGTCTTATTAATTTCCATTATTAAAGGATATGCAACCCCCATATTTTGTTTATTCACAGAAAGGAATGTCTAGTTTCTCAAAAGRTTGTTACACCATCCCTGGCCTCTGGTATGTTTAGTTGCTCTGATGGAGAACTCAGAAAGCTCTTTAAAATCAACCACTAAAATATATGCAGTGTTAGTGTACATCCTGAGCTAGTTTTTTCTGAAAAATTGTCAGGGTAATCAAAATACAGATAGGTTTCAGTCTTTAGTTAGTTAAACTTATCCTCCATCATAGTGYTTCTTCAGTATTTTATCTAATAACATGTAATATGTATATTATATATAATAATGTATATTCTGTYAAAGGACAATCAGTGGCTCAATGGACAGACACTGTTCTTCTACTTATGGCTGTTCACTTACAAGGGACCTTAATTACTGTTTTCTCTTGATTTTGTCCATTTGTAGTATCACTTAATGCTTATGTCTTCCGTGCAAATGCAATGTGTGGCTTTTATTTCTTAGGTGTCTGAAATCAGGCCTTTTCACTAGTTCCAAATATTGCTTCTCTGTAAAACTTCTGTCCATACTTCAGTTTCTTGACTCTAAACACTGAAAAACACAAGCACATTTTACCTTCCTGTCTTTTTTTAAGTTTCATCTCTTTATAATATAAACTCCTTGGTTAACATTTCCATTTTATTGTATATAAAGTAGGGTTAGAGGAAAAGTTAATGKCAATTTCTTCTTCCTACCTCAGTGGAAATCCAATTTTTTGCCAGCCCTTGGAAATCATAGAAAGTATTTGTGTTCTTCCAGCCTGCAGAAAAAAAGTAATTGCCATCTTGGTTGGAGGGTGGATTTTTTAATATTTTTTATTTATTTAGCACTTAGGTTTTGGGAGCATTGAATCAAAAGATGCCATTTTAGACATAAAATTTTRATGAAAACATTTTCTTCTCAGTAGAAAATTAATCAGGGAGGATATTTTCAGAGTACTTAATGCAAGTTCTTAGCAGAACTCAGGACTCTCAGCTAAGGTCTTTAGATGCTAAATAATACAAATATGAAAATAGTACTGTGAGTCATACTACTGGGGGTGGCTGGGTCAGCTGCCTGTTTCCTAAATACTAATCAGTCTTTTTAATTTGARATTACATCACTATTCATCTTATTTTCCCCTGTTGCCTGAATTAGTYGTATATAAAATRTGGATGGGCATGAATCGAAGGTAGYTTGTGGTTTTSCTTTCTGCMRGGGTTCAGGTRTAGCACACCTGGTTAACAGAACAAAAGCGTTAATAGCAATAGCGCTTTCTGGTTTTGATACTGAACTTTGACTCTGTTTGCTCTTATTCATCAAACCTTAATCCAGTGTCCAGGGGGGTGGTGGGAAAGGCTGCTGTGTGGTGAATTAGATTTGGGCATTTTAAAATCTTAGCAGCGAGGTTCTCTTATTTCCTGAGGCGTGTTTGCCRGTGGGCACGGAGCCATCACCTGCTGCCTGCTCGCAGGTACCGCCTGCCTTACCAAGCAAGAGCAGCTTTCCCAGAGGGAAAGCCAGAGCAGCTCCTGTTTCTCTGGGAGATAATCCCAGAGGTGAAGGCATCTCGGGTTTCGTACATGAAACCTCTGCTGTTTTTTTCAGGTCTTGTTACTGGAATTGACAAGCCGTGCTCGGTGCCATCCTTTGGGCTCATTCCAGCTGACGGCTTTGGAGCAGGGCTGGACCGCAGAGCTCCCCATCACAGCAGGAATGCCCCAGCCAGCGGGCTCCGTGCCCGGCACAACCTGTCGCCTGGAGACTTGTGGTTTCCATAGCTTTGTTTAATAGGAGACATTTTTTTGTCTGCTCTGAAGATAACTCGTGTTTGCTGATTTGGAATAATATTAAGTGAAGCAAGGGTAAACCGATTTCACACAGCATCTCCTGTCAGAGCTCTGTTCCGTCAAGAATAATGTTAGAGTAACTCCAGTGGAGCTGTTTCATTTGGCTTGCCAGACCGAGTCCAGTGTGAAGCTTCAACATAGATATTATTGCATTAATTTTAATGAATAAAGATCACAGATGTATTGCTTATTTAATTAACATAGCAAAAACCATTGTCAGCAAGCAAAGGAGTTATATTGCACAGCCACTCTAATGCAATCACAAGAGTATACTTAATGGCTATGAGAACATAATTTTCTTGTTAAAAACCTTTGATGTTTCTTTAAATATATAGAAATAGAGGAAATGTGTAAATAAGGCTTGCCAGCCATTTCAAATGCCCAGTGTTAAAATGAATCTTTTAGCTTTAMTTTGTGTTTATTTTGATGCGTTTCAGATAATACTGATGTCTATATACAAGCATATATACATATGAGGTATGCATGTATATATGTAACTTCTGTTTTAAAATCATAGGTATTAATATTGAAAATAAAACCATTGCATCAGTTTCCATGTGTTATTTTTACCATTATTTTTGCCATTTTATTTGCATAGGTAAGGGCTTTTTAACCACTTGAATTTTAACTTTTCTTACGCTTTCCTGCCTGATCCAACTCACTGCTAGATAAAAAATGCTCCTTTAAGTTGTTCTTAGGGAATTGAAGAGCATTGTTTTGGACATTCACTCATTCCATCAAGACCCTCTGTGACTCTCACCTCCATGTTGCCTTTGGACCTACACATGTTTTTCTATCCGTGCTCTTTCATGCATTACCACAAGAGCTGGTTCAAAGTTTGTGGAAATCAAGGAGTCAAGAAGCCACCAGCCACCTGAGTGACAGTATCTTGACATGTTCAAGACAGACTTCTGTCTCAGTGCTGGTCCTGAATTCATAACTCAGATGGAGTCTGTGTTTCATAAGAGGGGAAGCTGTGGGCAGTACATCTCATAGTTTGGCAGGAGCTGCGTGCTGTGYAGAAGCAGTGTAGATGGCTTTAGGTTATTGTTGGAATCAAGATTTTAACATATATTTTGGTGTGTTTTATCCCATACTGATACAGAGTATGAAAACCATGACTTGAAAGCAATATATATATAAAATTATATAAATACTACTACTACTACTTTATATATATGTAAGCCAGGCTGTGGTTTATCTAATAAYGAAACCTGAATGCAGGAATGCAAATGTATAATGTAGCCCAAATTGTATTGGGCTGTATCAGTGCCACCTGAAATAAGTGAAATTATTGTTTGTTTGGCAGAAACTGTGGTTCTATGATCCTCACTTTTATTGGTATTTTTATTGACCCCTCAGAATGCCCTCAAATAAGCTTTCAGCTTTATGCTTTGTTTTGATTAATGAGGATGACTGAATTTTCAACTAGAGGCAATTTGCCACAGACTTATCTCGTAYTTTTCCCACCAAGATTGACAAAATATTCTTAGCTTAAAAAGGATTTTTTTTTTCTTTATTTATCCTGTTTCTGGAAATTTATACTGTAAAGGTTGTTGCAGGATAGAGGAAAAATACAGTAAAAATAAAGCACAGTAAGGATGTTCATATAATGGCAATTTTTTGCACCCAAAAACTTTGGATTTTGTTTTGAGGATTATCTATTAAGGTTCTAATTAAAAGGAAAAAAAAATAACCCACAGAACTTCCCCCCAGAGAAAAGGCAAGGGGGCACACCAGAAAGAAAGATAAATTATTGTAATTAAATTTAGATACCCATTTATTTAAGTCCATAACTTGTTCAAAGTACAAATTGTCTTTTTGCTTATCTTAGAGGGCAGACAGACTCTCTTACTATTTAAAGCTTATTTTGAGAATAACTTTACTATGAAGGGGCACAATTTTTGCTCAGTTCTTATCAAAGAATAAAATTAAACAAACTAGGCTGTCAAGCAACTTTCCTTTAGATGGTCAAGCAACTTTCCTTTAGATGGTCAGAAATGGTTAAAACATAGCAGAGAATCATCACTCATCTCAGTATCTAAGTACTATATGCTTCTAGTGGATTCCATAAAATTTAGTTTATGGAACTCAAAGGTTTTATAACAGAGTTACTGGAGTTTGACATATGGAATAACTGATTTCAGCAGGAGGTTCYGTTTTGTTATGTCAGGAGTTCTAGCTCACTTTTACTGCTGCCTGAAATGTGTGGTGCACACCTTCTGTGGTGACTACAGACATGAAACAAGAATGACTTTATCAGTTCCCATGAGGAAATAGCTTGACACACCCCTTTTATAGTGAAAAGTAAATTTTATTTGAAAACAAAGACATCGAGGAGAAAATATCCTTAAACGGTCCTGTATGTCTTGTGCTGAAAATAAATAAATCCATGAATTACCTTCAGCAATGCGGAATTTATTTCTCTCTTATCAGATGAGACATTCTATCTGTCAGCAGTCACAGACAGTGACACCCTGCTGCACACATTGCTTGCATTATATGAAAATTCTGTATTTATGTAGCACATTGTTCCTGAGATTTCATACCCCAGGTGAACAATTAGCTGCATACCTGCCAGTTAAGATAACTGAGCTCTGCAATTAGATGGTGTGACAGGTTTTGATGAAATTCAGCTTCTTTCTAGAGGCAAATTGTGAGCTGGCAGTGCCTGCCTGGCTGACTGGGAGCGTGTTGGGTGGGCACAGGGTGTGTGGGCAGTGGGGAAGGGTGCTTGGAAAACCACAGGGAAGGGTCAGCAGAGCTCTGCTGTCCCATCTTGTTCAYCCCCATGGTGACCATGGATCCTGTGTGGCAGCTGGTAGACATGGGGAATGCTTCTCTAAGAGGGTCATTAAAAAAAAAAAAAATATTGTCGCTGTTGGCCAGACAGCCAACACAAAATAACAGACACAAAGACACACATATACACACACAAAAAGTAACCCCTTTATTCTGGGACAGGCCTCTTTTATCCACTTTAGTAACCAATGCATACATTTGTGTCACACATACATTGGTCAGTGAGGCTGTCACTTTCTACTCAWCAGCATAGGATTGGTAGGTTTGCAAAAGCTACAGTATTAGTAATGTTTATAATTGTAAGCCACCTGCATTATCAATTCTACATTCTAATCTTCTTTTTCTCAAGACAGCCAAGGACGTGGCGTTTTATTCCCATGCAAGCTATTAAACATTCCCTACAAAATATTAACAATTGAGACATTGAGAAAGACAATGAGAAATCCTTGGTGTCGGTGGCACAGCCTGTGGCACAACTTTGGTTTGATCACTACTTTTCTGTTGCGTGCGTCATCCCTAAGGAGAGATTCCGGTCTCCTTGGCCAATGTCAAGCCTTGGTTTAACATCAGCTCCCAGGTGAAGAAGAGAGCTTGGCTGGGAGGCTGTCCCTCCACCACTGCTTGCTGGGACCAGCTGGTTAGGTGCTGGTTTTGGCTGCAATACAGTTAATTTTCTCCAAATAGTGAAGAGCAGTTCACAGCCACTCTCCCTGAGGCCCATACCTTCTAAACAGGTTGCTCAGGACTACAGTATTTGTTATTTGGCTTTGGCTTCCTTCTCAATCACCTSTGGTGGACTCCTAGTTATTGCCATTACTGCTGCTTTTCTTCTGTAGGTTTATGGGGTTATTTTTAGTGTTGTTTGTGTGAAGTGCAGCCTCCCCTGAACTATGTTTTTTTTCAGACACAAACCTRGTAGTAGCTGTTGTGTGTCCTAAGCTATGTGCAGGGATGAGCTTGAGGATGGAATAGCATCAGAGGGTTGTTCAGTACAGACCAAAGCCTGTCCCCTTGGTGTTAGAGGCAATTTTTGGGGTGACCTGTCTTCCCTCAGCTGTTTCCTCCGAGCAGGAGCCAGCAGTGAGCTCACACTGAGCTGTGGAGATGATCCYTGGGGGAGTTCACTCCAGGACTGGAGTGCCTCACTGGGATTCCCTGCAGCACAACGGGGCGATGGCATTTCTCACCTCCCTGGCACACTGAGGGAACAGACACATTAKAGACTGAGAGATGTGAAGATATGGTGAGATGAGAGTGCAAAAGACAGGCTCCTGTCTGAGAAGATGGATGAGTTTCCTTCAGGAAAGCATTGATACGYGCGGTGTCCTTCCTCTGAAATGTGAGCTGGTAGTCACAGGCTCTGCAGTTGTTTCTGAGGATTTTGTTAGGCAGATGGTACTTTCTGATTATCACATTTTAACACTCACACATGCATGAAAGGGAATAGTGAAATGAAGAGAGCTAATCTAACGGAATAAGAAAAGCATATTTATAAACATTTTTTTTTCTGAGATAAATTAGCTCACTCTAAGCCTTACACATTGAAGCTCAGTTTGGCTAAATCTGAGTTTATAAGATACTTATGCATCTTCTTTTTTAATTGCCCTTTGAAAAGCCCCAAAACATTACTGCCATCACTGCCATGCTCTGGAGACAGGTCCTTGCAGAGCAGAGTGCCATTCCCCCTTCCTGTTTTTCTCCAGCTGCTCAGGTGTGTGCCCTGCTCTCTGAATTGGGACTGGAAAGGCAAACAGATCTCCAGTGCAGGTCCCATTTGGGCCATCCCTGTAACACAGATACTCTTCAGAAGCAAGCCGCAAAGCTTCTTGGTCTTGCACTCTCCTTTCCACAAACTGCCCTGCCAAAAAAGGGCTGGTGAAACAAAGGTTTGGTGGAATAATTCCATTTGACACAGCCATGCTTTCTACCTGTAGGAGAGCTGCCCTGCATTCAGCACTCCAGCAGATGATGTTTGTTCAGCAGATTTCAATTAAAGGTGTTAGTGCTTTTACAGGCCAAGCTGGACTTCTTCCAGAGCAGATCTTTTATTTTCCTCTCCATACACAGCTCCATAWAAAGTCTTTGTACAGACAAAATGTGCATCTGCCTATACCCTTAGAAAGCTTTTGTGATTAAATTGTGGAAGAAATTCTTTTACCTTGCCCTGTCTGAATTGGAAATAGTGTCTGCTGTGGGAGGATGCAACATTGTTGTTCGGGTTTGGAYGGGAATAGGGATTTTAATGTGTGTGGAGGAATTACTGTGATTTCTTTCTATTACAAGATTGCCCATAATTGCCCAGTTTCCATTTCCCTGTGTTGTGCATGCTCAGAACTCATGCCATAGAGCTTACAAGAGAGAGAAATTGGACTGGGGCAGCTGGGGAGCACAAGGTAATAACAAAACCATATTGGCAACAGCCTTGACAGCAGCCATCAGCTGCCACTTCCTTCTCCATTTTTCGTGGGCATCACAGTGGAGAAGGGATTTGAAGGAACAGAATGGAGTTCATTGTCTTTTTAGCCTGCTCAAATGATTGAGGAAGGCTATAAAAARCCACCTCAGGCTTAATTTCCTAGTAGCCAATTCTCTCAAATTGTCTGTAGGAAGAGCACAAAGCTTCTGCGATGCCAGGCCACCTGCAGATGTCACTTAAGAAGAAAACAGCCCAGTTTTCACTGGGCTATCCAAACAATTAACTTGCTCAAAATCACGCTGGTTCTRTAAGTTGGTTTTAGCTACAGAAGAATAAATTTCTGCAAAAATCTCCATGAGCCTTTCCGAATTCTGCATCATAAAACCCTCTCCCATCACTGAAATCTCAGTTTAGAAAATAGAAAACTATTACTAATGAGGAGTTAAGCATAATTTTATATTACATAGTATTCAGAGTATGTAAAATATTTGGGCTTTTAGTTTGAATTTGGGCTTTTTACCTCATATTAATAAGCAAGATTTAATTTGAAGGATTTTTAATTTTTAATGTGCAGTTTGTGCTGTTTTAATTCCTTAATAATCAGAAGGTCACAAGGKAAGAAATGAAACACCTTATGACAATCTAAATTGAGTATATCATCATTATTACCTTTATCGATCAGAAATAATTAATTGAATTGTGAGAATTTCTCATAGATCATGATGTCTGCTTCTGAAAAATGCATTGACCTATAAATTGTCTTCCAGTAGCCATCCACAGACTAGACAGGGGCTGCCAGAAGAAATTTGTAGAAAGATGTCTTCKGAATGATGAGTGTTTGCACAGTAAAGCTGAGTAAGAAGGCTGCTATTCAAAGCCTCTTTTTAAAGTTTTCCTGTTAGATCCTTTTTTAAAAAACAAATTTTTCTATTTCTAGCATTAATTAACATAAATCACATATGAGATATATTTAATTTTTTTTTATTTCTGTCTAGTTATTTCCATGTAAGACAGGACAATATTGGAACATAATACTARCCACCACATGAATTTATAGGCACATGTTCCTGGTGCCACATTRAGTTTCACCCAAATAGAATAAAATTGTTCAGCAGATGAGTGATTCCTGAAGCAAGTTGTCTTTGTATTTATTTTTAAAGATTTATTTTACAACGATTCATAAACTTTAATTTTCAACTGTTTATCATTTGTTACTCAGGATGTACTCCAGTTTTTAATATATGCACCCATTCTTAGGAATAGAGGACAGGGCCTTATTATTATGCAGTCCTTACTCCCTCCTAAAACAGTTTTCTTTTAGGTTTATCCTTCTAATCTGATTTCTGCTTTCAAGGCCAAAATAGTTTCTGGACAGCTCAGATTCAGTGCCCTTTACTTGACATGACTTTTTCTCTGACTTCTGTCTGTTCCCTGATGKTATACAGAAAGAAATCATAACTTCTGAGATATTTATCTCAATAAGCAAGCTAAACCTTTCCATTCTAATTAGACTTCCATTCCCTTTATGTGCTTTAACAGCTGCCTTTACCCTTGTGATCTGGTTCATCTTTTTGGGAACACTGACCAGAAGTCTCTGCTTTATGCCATAGGAGATCCTGCTGGTGTGGTTTTCAGCAGCTCTCCTCTCCCACACACCTGTCCTGAGGAACACAGATGCTAAATTTGCAGCTTTTCAGTAATTCTGATTTGTYGTTTAAAATATTGTACTTATTGCAGGCAGGTTTTGTGACAGCTGTGCTTTGCTGTCAGTCTGTGGCTGCCCCTGTGATGATTCCCCACTTTTACTAAAGTGTGCTGAGAATCTGCCTGGAATMTGAACAGCAGCCAGAAGTGCTGCCCTCTCTGCTCCTGTAGCATCCTTAACGTGGGATTTCTTCTGGCCATGGGGGAGTGGAATTAATTGTTCATAAGCTGGCTTCAAAATTCATCCTGGTACTAGAAGGGTTGAGTATTTCTGTGCTATGTCATAGCATATATTATGCCTGATATCATGGTAGTTACTAATATATAGGTCTGTAAGATGAACAGGTCGTCCTTGCTCGTGGAATCTGAGTACATTCACGGGATCACCAGAAACAGTGGTGTGTGTGAAGCTCAGACCTCATTGAATGCATCTTCTCTTCCCATAACAAGATGCTGTATTTCTCATTGGTTCCTATAGTTATCAGATACTATTTAAAAATCCCCTCCTCTCAGCTCTAAAACCATGCCAGAAAATCTGGCATTTTAATGCAAGTCAAAAATGCAGCTAAGAAAAAATCCTAATTTTTTTTTGTTTGTTTCAGACCTACAGAAACTTCACATGGCATATGTTTAGGGATGCAGTCTTCAGATACTTCATTATTAAAAAGTGAAGAGAAGGAAAAACCATCCACTTGGCCAAGAGGAGTACTAGCTTCCAAAAAAAAAAAAAAAAGGGATTCTAAGAAAGTCAAGTAATGGTAAAGTGTAATATCAGCATAATTTTAAGTATAAAACCCCCAGGATTTGGCTAAGTTTAGCAAGGAGTAATGTAAATGAGCCTTTGTAGAGCAATTGTGGCAAACCCTGTGCTTTATGTCCTAAATACTTTGTTTGTGGTTCCTCAGTTTTATGGCCTCATCATGTACCAAATTTTTGTGAAAAAACACTTCAGCTTACATGCAATTAATCTTTACTGAGGACGTAAAATTACAGTATAGCCAGTGTGAAATAGGATCATCAATGACAATGACATCTGTCAGACATAGGAATAAAACTACATTGTGACCCCCCCCAGCCATGATTGTATCATCTCATTTGCATCACCAGCATTAAAAAATGCAGTTATGTTGGGCACTTAGCGTTTCAGAATGGCCTTTAAGCATGGGAGTGGGGTAGGAGGGGCACCAGATAATTTTGAATTGTAGGATTAAGATGCCAGAAACCATCTGGAGAAGTAGCAATGCCTGCAGTGGTGGATGGCAGATCCATGGACCACTTCAGCCCCCAAACCACAGCTGTGCCAGGRGAGGGTGCTGGGAATCGCTGTGGGTCCAGAATTTGGGTTTTCTTCTGGGCTTTATTTCCTTTAGTACAGCCAGGGAGTATGGCTGACTCAAAAAATGTAGCACACAGACATTTTAAAAAGGACTCAGAGCACCAACCCCACACCACTTACATGCCAAAAGTTCCAGGCTAATAACTCCCTACATCCTATAATTAATTAGAATAAAAAAAAGCCCCAGAAATTATGATGTGTCWCAGAAAGAGAGCAGGAGAAATCAAGGGCATTGGGGGTGTCCTAGTATAYGGTGCAACGGTGAGAGTACAGACATAAAACTCTTTATTAAAGTAAATTAAGAAGTTTAAAAGAAGAAATTACTAAAGCTATAATATAGGAACAAGTCCCATGTTGCATAAAAATGGTGTAATTTTTCTTCATTAATGTGTAAGATGGGAAAGGACAGATAGGAAAAAAGCAGTTCAGGAACAATATGTTATTAGCTACATCARAAAAAAAGAGAGCCAAATGAGACACTTGTAGGTGGGGAGCACCTTCAGAGGCCTTTCTGTCTCACCCCTGGGCATGCAGCAAAAATTGCTCCTCTTACTGATCTCAGGTATATTTAATCAGCTCAACAAAGGTGTATTCATCTGGCACAAGATGCAATAATTGCCCGAGGAAGCAGCAGGAGGAGGAAGGGTTGCTTTAAGGGAATTGCAGAGTGTGGARAAGCTAGCCAGCAGTGAAACAGTATTTCTGGAAGAGGAAGGCTGTTGATTTTTCAGGCTTGTGTCTTTTTCCCATCCCCCTAGGTAAAACTGTTTGGCTCCTGCTGGTTGTAATACACCCATGTCAAATGAGTCTCCCCAGACACCACCTGAAGAAAAATGACAGGAAAGAAATAGATGTTAAATTTTGTTGTGGTTTGATTTTACTTTGCACTGCAGAAATTAATATTGTGCATTTAGTGAAGTTAATAAATGCAAGTTTAACGTATTCATGACATTTACACATAATTTCTAATATTTTCAAGGTAAACAAAATCCACATTTCCATATCACTAGAGGAAACAAACTACACATAGAACACAGGAAATTAGTATGTTTCCCCAAGTAGTAATTTCACAATATTTCTTTTCCAGTTTGYGAAAAAGAGAGGATTTATATTGCTCCATGAAGTAAAGTTTAAACCACTCTTGTGTAAAAAAAAAGGTGAAATGTTATATTTTAGATGAAGTATGATATTCTCTGTACGTGAGATCCCAAAGAGAATGAATGCACTTCTCTCTCAGAAATAATTTCTTCAGAAATAATTTCTTCAAAATTCATAAAAACAAAGAACAGAGCACTCTAAAGAACAACTGAAAAAGACCAAGAAAAAACCCCAAACCCATCAGTTTTTGTGCTGGGTGGATAGGTTGACACTGGCTTGATGCCAAAGCTGTTCAGTCACTCCCTTCCTGAGCTGGACAGGGAAGAGAAATTAAAACAAAAGGCACATGACTTGAGAGATAAGTACAGGGAGACATCACTCAACAGTTACTGTCACAGCGGAAACAGATTCAGCTTGGGGGAATTAATTGAATTTATTACCTGGTGAATCAGAGTCGGATGTCGAGGATGTCGGATGCCTCACCATGTTCTTCCCCACAGGCTGCAGGGAAATCACTGCTCCAGCACCTGAGCATCTCCTCCCTSTTCTTCRCTGACCTTGGTGCCTGCAGGGCTGTTCCTCTCACGTTCTCATTCCTCTCTTTGGCTGTTGCACAGGGTATTTTTTCATTTTCTTGACTGTGTTATCCCGGAGGTGCTGCTGCTGTCACTGGTTGGCTCAGCTTTGGCCAGCAGTGGGTCTGTCTGTCTTGTAGCCAGCCTGGCTTTGGCTCTGTCAGACAAGGGGGAAACTTCTGGCAGCTCCTCAGAGAAGCCACCCCTGCAGCCCCCCATAACAAAACCTTGYCACAAAAACCCAGATGAGTTGTGCTCTGGGTTGAACGGTTATGAAGCAAAATGTCACAAAAAGTTCTCAATGATGTGAGTTGCGCTGGGCTGTGTCTGCCTCAGCATTTCGTTTGAAGCAGGAGCACAATCTTGAAGGAGATCCCTTGGTTGTTCCCATTTCCCAMATGCTGGTTCAGTTTCAGGGCAGCTCTGGTACAATGTGAGACGGGTGGTGTTGTGGAGCAGAGCATCGTTGGCAGCTCCCTTTGATGCCTTATCAATCAGGCTGATCTGAAASAGAGGCCAGACAAACTTAAGAGAATGAGAATACAACTTTAATCCAGGCCTAACAGCCCCACTGGTACATCAGGGCAGACAAAGCCTCCTCTTGAGGCTACATCCAAAATGGACACCAGGTCACAAGATCTTCACCTTTTATAAGTTCTGCCTCATTAACATATTGGGTCTTAATTCTCTAATGATCTTTACAGGTGATGATGTCAACCACCCCAAACTCGCTACCCCGAGTTCTCTGTTGTTTCCACATTTTGGGGCTCTGAGGTGTCCTTGGATTCAGGCTCAGAGAGGGATTGTTTTGTCTAAAGATGAGAGAACAGTAATTTTAGTGCTGTACTAGGGAAGTACAAAATACAGATGCATGAAAATAGAGAAACTAAAAATCCTAAGGCATCACCTTCCCCTCTGCAGTGGGAGAATTTGGATCCCGTCAGGATCAAACCCCTGGAAGCAGCCTGGAGCTGCTTCCAAGGACCAGATAAAACCCATTCTGAAGTGCAGTCTACTACACAGTGTAGAAGTTGAAGCTTACATGCCACATGATTTGATTTAATTATTGTTTTGCTCCTTTCTCCAGAAATTTCCTAATAATATGAAAGGGGTTTGGGTTGTGGGGTTTTTTTTTTTTGTTTTTTTTTTTTTTTTTTTTTTTTTTTTTTTTTTTTTTTTTTTTTTTTTTTTTTTTTTTTTTTTTTTTTTTTGGGTTATTTTTAGTTGTTGCTGTGAAATGTGGGGAAAAGCCCAATGATATGAAACCAGAATAAATAAAGACACGGATATCCAATTTATTTGGATAGTGGTAAATGCATGGTTAGCATAAGGTGAACCAGTAAAATAAATTGAATTGAGTGAAGAAGCACCTTTACTTTTATGGAATAAATCTGCTTCCTAGTGAAATTAAAATGACTGATAATTACGAAGTGTTTTACCATTCATTTAATCCTGTAAACCAAACTGTCAACAAATTAAATAAAATTTCAACAAAGTACTGTCATGTGGGCTAATATTTTTAAGTGCTTAGCCTGAAGTTTTTTTTTTCTAGAGCTGCCATTGCTCCTGTTAAAACAGGAACATCTACTGTGTGCATGCATTTTCCAGCCTCCCCATCCCGCCCTTCTAGGTTAAAGRAGGTTTCTGCTTCTTCAGATGGCTTGTAAATCTGACAACCAAATTTTCATAAGCAGAATTTGATTTAGGAATTTGACCCAGTTTTGCAAATAGTTTTAAAAGAGCTGAAATGACACTTTGGCTCAAGAAGAAAAGAAAGGAAAAAAAAAAAAAAACCCCTGAAAATAGGAAGAGGGGATTTGCACATTTCACAGCACTATTTTGTCAGGTTTTGTAAGAAATGCATTATATAATACAGCCCTTTAATCCATAACAAGATTAAAAGTAATTGTTTTCCCATGTTCTTCTTTCCTCTGAGGCTGGTGCAGTACATATCCCATTGTTTGTGTAGCATTGCATTATTTAGTAAAATCCTCAGATATTGAACAGCTGTTTGTTGGATTTGACCTGCAACGTTGGAGTAATGGCACTACAAAAACAACAGATTTTGGCAGCTGTAAATTCTGTACAGCTGCACTATGATATTTGCAATTAATATGTTACTGGCAAAATTGCGTTTTTGCTTGTTTTAATTTCTGACTGTTTTTAAATTAGCACCATTTACTAGAACCTAAAAATACGTAAGAAATTTTGCAGATGTGCACACTGTTAAATAATGAGTTTGCATTTATTGCATTATACATGTCATATCCAAATTTAAATGTGGAGTTCTAAATTGGTGTGTAGAATTTAGGAACTAGTCGATAGTCAGTGTTCTCTTAATAGCAAATGATGTCTTAACAGTAAAAACACAAAACAGGTGTTAAATGTTACATTTTCTTCTGTAAACATGTATTACATTACATTCTTTTTTTCAAATGGCACTTGTCCCTGTTATTTTAATTGCAGTAATTTCAATGTCATAAGTGGAGTCCAGATGCAGTTATTATAATTGAGTGCTGTTTTATGCATAAGAATTTATTGACATAAATTCTGTTCACTGCTTARCTCTCAACTGTTTCTTGTGTTAATGAGGTTAGTTGACGGTCGTTCCTTTACAGAAGGGATGTTGGATTAGAAGCTGGAAGATGGTGCCTTCAGGAGACTTCCCCAGCTGCATAGACAAACAAGGCTTACTTTATTATTGCCTTAATAAAAGCTATTGAGCCCTGGGTACAGAGCAGCTCCTTGGCTCCTCGTTCCCAGTGCAGGGAAAATCCGAAWCTCATTGAGTGGTTCTGCTCAGTTACGCTTCATTCCTTTACCACCCTCTAGTCCCACTGAACAAGTTCATTAGAAATTACTGTAAAACTCTTCCAAAATATAAAAAAAAAGAAAAAGAAAAAACATCCAGGAGGTGGGTGCTGCTCCTGGATTCCCATGCCCTGAAGGCAGGAGCCTGTGTGGCCTCTTGCTGGAATCCAAATTTGCGCCCGCATGGAATAGCTCCAGGACCTGCAAGGTTGATTCTCTGTGTATTCCTTTTTTTGCTTAGTTTCTGAAGAAGATTTTTGCATTAGCCAAACTGTGTTTGCATTAGCCAGMAATAAGTAACTTTACCTGTATCATAAATTCTTGACAGTTTGTGTATTGTCTTGATTTGTTGCTTGGTACTATCAGAGTCTTGACATTTCCAGTATGATGTATTTCCAACTAGGCATCTTCACCATGAAACCATTTTAATGACTTAAAGAACACTAATTCATGGTAACCTAAAAGAATTTTTAAAATAGTATTTTATGTAAAAGTAAGGAACAAAATGGACCTCCATGAAAGTCTTGTAGAATAAGAGAGAAAACATATTTGAGTATTACRCAAAATATTCAAAATAGCTCTGATGGATAGGTTTTTTTGGTCTGGTTCTCAAATGAGAAATAWAGAATCTGTGCTTAACTATTTAACAGCCATTCAGAGAGACCTGTACTTGATCAGAGTTCTTGAAGAAGGTTGGTTAATATTCATTGTGCTTCACAATCAGCAATCTAGAAAGAGGTGATGAATCACATCTTAGTCCTGAAATGAAAGATAACACTGTTGCAGTCTGAACTTAACCAGCCTGATTTGGTTAGTAATTCCTAGTTAAATTTTTTTTTTTTCAGCTGTAACCCAGGTTCACTGTAACTTTGGAGTAGAACAGGGGATTTTATTGTTGTTTTTACATCTGAGGGAATGATTCTACAGGTTGCCAACTGCTCTGGCATTCATGCAGCACAGCACATGCTCAAGTCCTTAAATGCCTTCACTCAAGCCTTCAGTYCTTTTTGGTGGTTAGAGTTAAGCAGATGAAGAACATCTCTGCTGGATGGAGATATAAATAAAGTGATAAAAAAATCATCATCCTATCATGTTTCTGTGTAAGTTGGTATACTGAATTAAKCTTGTTTTATTTACTTTGCTGCCTTAGGGTGAGCCATTTGACAGAATCACTTCAGCTTCTTTGATTTTTATTAATCAAGGGTAGGGATATGTTTGGTGGCTCTCTGTTACTATCATGAAACAGAGCAAGTAATTTGCAATATTCGATCATGGAGAACTTTTTTTTTGTTTTGGTTTTTTTTTTTGTTCTTTTTTTTTTTTTTTTTTTTTTTTTTTTTGTATTCAGATTGGAAAAAGCTTGTAAAAGTCTTTCTCAAGTAGCCCTTACTGAAGTTGCATTGTATGTTTAAGGTGGTCTATTTATGCTCTCAAAAATTATTCAAATACATTATTTTACAAGTTTCATTTTCATTTTAGTTTTTATTTGTCTAGCTGGTGGAAAATGAAATACATCTCCCTTAATGATAGATAATAAAATCAGTGGACAATGAAGTTCTGCAAAACTTGAAAGTTTATTTTAGGTTTTGTTTCCAGACCTGAAAAAGGTACAATTTTCCTGATTTAATCTGCTAAGAGGTTTTTTCTCTCTGTGCATTCAAATAGCCACCATAAAGTAACATATTTGAAAAAGAAAATATAATTCAATGGAAAGCTAATTGAGCTTGAAAGTAAGTTTTGGATAATAGCCCCAAGAAGAAAAAAAATTGCAATGTTTTTTGCAGTGGGAAATGGATGAATTTCAAGATTTACTGTAGGAAAATGGAGTAAATGARCACTTTTAAGACTGATGGCTTCATGGGCAACAGGTTCACCTGTCTCACATATTTGTATATCCTACATTTGATTATGGTAAATTTTTTAAGGCTAAATTTCTTTTCTTTTTTTTGTATTTTTTTTTTTGTTTAATTTCACTGGACACTGAAATGGTTAAGATGGTAAAGAAACGGAACAGTTAATTTTAAAGTGCAATCCATAGTGTCATGATTAGTCCATGAAATGGAAAACATTAACGTGGGGTTATACCCTTTATGGCACAATCTCCTGTCACACAAAGTGCAGCTGGAGTGTTTTAGATGAGAAAGGGCCTGGCCTGGCTTTCTGCTCTCATTTATGGTGTCTGAGTGGATCTCTCTCTTTTGGACAGCAGTGAAAGGTGATGATGATTAGGAACTAACAAACCTGATCCATTTTACTTCATTTGGGAGTATCCCAGTTCTGCATAACCCATGTTATCATCACAGATAGGACAGATGACTTCGTTTTTCCTTTGGCCCCTTAAAAGAGTCTAGTTTGATCTATGACCTTTAAGATACTCTAAGCAATGTACCTTTATTACATAGCACTGAAACTYTGATTTTTATTTATGTGCTATAGTAGAAGGCTCTTTTCACTTGCATATCCTGTTATTAAAATCTTTGAGGACACCTGCAGCTGGYTGTGCTTGCTGGTTTTATCTTCTCTCTGCTGCAACTGTTTGCCATAGATTTAAGTCTGACAGATGTAATGTGGGTATCTGTGTTTGCTTTTGCATTTTCAGTGTAGATGTATCTCTTTCCAGGGAGAGTGAGGCAGTGAAACAAGGTAGTGGAAAGCAAAAGGGGAGGTGAAGAAGTGAGGAMTGCGCTGTGTGTGCCCCCATCACTCCACTTGACAGTGTGAGCGARGAAGGGCTAAGGGCACACAGTGCTGTGATCTGAGCTGGAACAGGACCAGGCTCACTCCTCCTCCCACCCATGCAGGAGCATCCCCAGGAATCCCCAGAGCTGGCTTTCTGCATGACAGATGATGTCAGAGAAGACAGTGCTGTTTTAATTAAAACAAAAGACAGCGTCTGGTGTGTGCTGTCTATTTATACATCAGGTAAATATGTTCATCTTCTCATTGACATCTTTGAAGAACAGTGAGGATCATTACTATTAACATATGAATGTCAGTTGGTTTTCATGTGTTGGCTCAGAGACAGCTCTGTCAGTTTTTAATGATGCTGCCAAGGTTATCAGGTTCTCTTGTGTAACTGAGGTTATTCATGTGGATTGATGTTTTAGGGCCAAAGCTGCTGGAACCTCGGCAAACACCTTCAAAAAGTGACTCTGAGTGCTGTAACACTCACTGCTGGAGCTGATAATAGTTGATAATTCATGCACTTAGTAAATGAGAAGTTCCCTTTTTTTTCATGCAGGAAGAGTGCAGTATTCAGATTTTGTATTTGGTGAACTTCTGTTTAGCTTTCCTCAGTGGTAAAAGAAAAAAATACAAAGACAAGAAACAAAAAAGGTATCTGTTCCTTCCTCCCAGTAATTTAACTGGGTTGCAGGCATTAGTGCAACAG
>NW_026623478.1:264449-279760 GCF_030028575.1 Malurus melanocephalus
AAAAAAAAAAAAAAAAAAAAAAAAAAAGCAGAACAGGTCAAGATTTCTATGCTATAATAGAAATTCTAGTAGCATGCACTAAAATAATAATGAATCATGATGCTTCATTGGTTCCAAATTTACTGTAAAGCTGCTTAGCAGGTTTTGCTGTCCAGGAATATGCATATTTATCCTACCTTATCCRTAAGTTTGTGTAAAATTGGATCAATATTTAGCAACCAATGTAAAACACAAGCAGGGTTTCATGGATAACAAGGGGCTTTTAGCTCTCTTTAAAAGGCATGCAATCGTGTATCTTTTACAAGTTATTGAACAGACTATTCTGAAGTGTGCTATTTAATAATATTTTCCTTAATGATTTTAAGATTAGTCCCTTTATTATTCCCATACTTACATATTTATGCTTAAGTTGTCGAAGCATCCAATGTGAAATTTATGGAAATTTATGAAGGCAGGTTCTTCTTGACTGACCAGGTCTCCTTCTGTGATGCARTGACACTTGAAGAATGAGGAAAGGGCTGTGGGTGTTGCCTAAATGGACTTCAGTAAAGCATTTTAAAGTGTCTCCCACAGCATTCTGGGGAATGTGGGAATAGGGCTGTTCGTGGCTTGGTTGTGTGCTCAGGGAGCTGGGGATGTTCACCCTGGAGAAAAGGAGGCTCAGGGGGACCTTCTCAGCCTCTGCCATAACCTGAAAGGAGGTTTTGGTGAAGTASGGGTTGGTCTCATCTCCCCTATAACAAAGGGCAGGACAAGAGGAAATGGCCTCAAGCTGCACCAGGTGAACTTTAGATTGGATTGTAGGAAATGCTTCTTCCCTGAAAGGGTTGTCAAGCACTGGAGCAGGTTATCCAGAGAASCTGAGACACTTCAGGAGTGTGTTCAAGAGGTATCTTGTGGGGGAAAGGGGACCCACAAGCCCTGATTCTAAAACTCAGCCAATTATTGTGTATGACTGAATCCTAAGAAAAGAAAGGGATGTTAACAGCCTACATAGAAGAGAAATGCCACATCCTTGAAAAAAGCATATTAGAATGTAGAATTAATAACGCAGGTGGCTGGAAATTATAAGCATTACTAATACTGTAGCTTTTGCAAACTCACCAATGATGTTCTGATTACTAATTAAACAACTGTCTCTTGACCAATGTATGTTTGACACAAATGCATACTCTGGTTGCTAAAGTAGATAAAAGAAGCTTGTCCCACAACAAAGTTCTTCTTTCTCTCTGTTTTTTCACACACTTTTTGTGTGTTTTTATATCTATTCTTTTTTTGTCACTGTTTAGCCAGCAGCGACAGTATCTGGATGTGACACTCAGGGGCATGGCTTAGTGATGGACTTGGCAGAGCTGAATCAAAAATTAGGCCTGAGAGATTTTAGAAGTCTTTTCCAACTTAAATGATTCTGGGAAATACTGCAGGCTAGAGTTAGTTTTACTGTAGAGGAATCACATATACSAAGCCAAAGCATCATGAAATCAGTGATGCAAAATTTGGAAAGAGGGAGATCTGCCTCTTGCTAGTGACCTATGCTCCAGACTGGTAATTCAACTGGGAACTGTGACATGTGGTTTGTTAGAATTTAGATATCTTTGCCTATTCTTTTACCATGATGTACTTTTTTGAACAGGCTCTGTGGTCAAAGAGGATTTCCCACATCTTAGGAAGTGCCCAAAAATGAAGGTGGCACTCCTAAGTACTGATAGATACTATATTTATAGAAATATTGTGAGTTATAGGAGGGATTTGTTCCCCACACTACTAAGATAAGACTTTCTTTCAGGTTTCAAGAATTTTAGAAAGCAAAGTGGATTTTCCAAATGCTCTAGGTTACACAGGTCACATCAAAACCAAAATAACACAAAACACAGGTATTTTTCCCCTTGCTGAGCATCWGCAGTTACAGCATGACTTTCAGGAGATGCTTAGGTAAGGTGGGAATTAACCTCCCCACAATGCAAACATTTATAGACTGATATTTTAGGAGATAACGCAGATTTTATTATTTACTTACAACTTTTTCACATTGTGGTTGATTTTTGCTGTTTGTTTCCATCTCTCACCACTTTTTTTAATCAGCTTGCTGTTTATTTTGAGCTTTCCAATTATTTCCCTTATGAAAAATATCTACCTTTCCATGCCAGAACATGACAATTGCAAATATTGGACTACCTTCTACCAGAAAAAAAAAAAAAAACAAAACAAAAAAAAAAACCAAAAAACCCTTTTATTTTGCCATATGTTAACATTTTCCTGTCTGCCATGCTATGGCTCATTTTGGCTGCAACATATTAAATACCCTGCTTGATGTTTTACAAGGGCAAATATGATTTTTAATGGGGGGACATCAGGCTCTCAGCACAATTTCTGTGGTTTGCTTTAAGGTCTAAGTCTTTATAAAAATATCAGATCTGACTGTTGCATGTACAGAAGAGCCAGAGAACCACACACTCCTGTACAGAACAGCAGAGATGTTGTCACTAAAGATGGGGTTCCCAGAGCTTGATAAACATCTCAGAGTATCCTCCCAGCTGTCATCCTCACAGCCATTAGGGCTTGAACCTAAAAAACATTAAAAGATTTATTACAACTGTAGGTAAAAATCCCACTTTGAGAGCTGGCAAGGAGAAGATTTTCCCCTCTAATGATCAAAGAGCCTTTATCAGAAAGGCTTATTTTCATGTAGTTGTCTAAAAGAGTTATGGCTAGGATCCAGAAAAGTTTATGCTTAGCTTTCTTTGCATTCTGAATCAACASTGGCATGTGTGACTTGCAGATTCAGGAATGTAACTGCATGGCTGGCAAATCAAAAAAGCCTTATTTCTAGTTTAAATCTGAGAGTTTTTGACCTGGAAATAATTGGCAAGAAAATTATAATCATATMACATAATTYAAATAACTTTTCAGTCTAGAGATAYCTTTRAGTTGCAAATACAAGCAGCTGTTACCTAGTTACACTAAATTAGGAGAAAAAKATAAACTACATCTCAGCTGATAAGAGTGTTCATCTATTCCCATGGCTATAATTTTCCATATAGAGTTCCAAAGTTTGGATTAAAGGCAACTCATCTGACTTATGTGCTTCATTTTTTCACTTTTTCATCATTTACTTATTTTTAAAACATTTAGAGCTCAGCTTCTCTGTTTTTGGTCAGTAGGAGTAGTAGTGATGATATCAGTTATTCCCACTTTTGAAGTTATTTAAAAACTGAGTTTCTTTTAGACAAACTTGCCAGCTAGGGTTCYGGTATTTTCTCATAGAATTGACCTTTTATTGAAGAAAATACACAAAATTTGAGTGGAAAAATTGTCATTGCATCCCCAGGTGCTTCCCRCAGTGATTTCCATTGACTGGAGTACATGAGCTTGTGAAAACAGAGATGATCGACTGCACTGAGTCAACAACACACTCATTATACTACCAGATGCTTTTATTTTCACATAGCAAGAGGAGCTTTATGGACCACTGTTTTCTTTTTCTCCCAGAAGGATTTTTTCAGTGTACTTATAATTCCTGAAATGAATGCTCTGTTGCATATTTAAAGAAATTCCTGTCAAGACCTTCAGAAATACAGGCTGTGTTACACAGACACGTTCTTTATGAGTGCACTGAACTCTCAGCATTTGTTTTAAGAGGCAATTCTGAAGAAAAACAACAACAGCAGCAGCAAACAACTACACCCCTTGCCCACCTTTTCTCTCATGACAATTATATATTACCTGATTATTGTTTTCTGTAATCCATCATCCTTCATGTCTCATTGTATGAACACAAATAACACGGTGTGAATGTCACCCCAGAGAGGTTCTCGCTGTGCTTTCGCTGTGTTTACAAACAAAGTGTATTGTTTTCCCTCAAACATACATTATTATCTTTCTCTAAGTACTTGTTACAAATTGACTAATTTATCAAGTACCTGTAATGGATGTTGCATAGTTGAGATATAGCTGAATTTCTAAAGGTCAGGTTTATTACATCTTTGGGAAGCCCGTTGTAAAAGTTTATCAAAGCCTTTCAGACCTGCTGACGGGTGTGGGAATACCACCAGATTATTAATGCATTCTGTTTCTGCTGGTCTAGTTAGCAAGTGAGAAATGTAAGATATCTCTGGTATTTTGTACTTCAGGTTCAAGCTAAAGCAAGAAGCACAGAATGAGCATGCCCTAAAAAATTAGTTGTATTCTGCTGAAAGCTGAGAAGCAAACACATGGATGGAAAAGTTATTGTTTGAATATAATATTTTCTTCTCTTTTTTTTTTGCATTCAATTGAATATTTTTTGCTGTGTCACACATAAACGTTTAAATATTTACTCATGATTCTTACTATCCTGGATTAAACTCAGTTTTGATATAAGAAATGCCATCACATTAAACTAAAGACGAGGGGGAGAAATACAGATTTCCACATCTGTTAGAGAATTTATAGAAGTCATTACAGCTGTAATAACATATAATTATATAGTTCTGACTGTAGTCAGAATCAAGACTAGTAAATGCTGGTATGCTAATAGCATTTTAAAAAAAGAAAAAAAACAAGTTCTAGTCTTTTTTTCCTTCATGCTCATCAAACAGGTGAGACAGTGAGGGATGGAGGCAACAAGAGATAAATGTGTGAAAAGTYCCTTTTTGCAGACTGGCCAAACAGCTTGTCTGGTCACTGTTCAGTTGGAAATGAGTGTGACGTTTCTAGCATTTGCTAGAAATGGAACCAAATTCAAAATACAAGCATGAACAGTAATTTTAAGAATGTTTAACCAGGAAGAAGGAAGTGTCACTGCCTTCTTTGTGTGTAAGAAAGTCTCAGATTTGTGTACTTATTCCCAAGAAAGGGAAGGGCATTTTGGTCTTATGCCGAAATGCATTGCTTGGAGCACTTCAGAGTGAGATCTGAGGTTGGCTGTCTGGGAGAGAGAAGAAGACAATTACAGTTGTGTTCTTTTTACAGAGCCTGAGCTCAATATTGCAGATACACATGTGAAGTAGTGCTGAAGAGCAGAGCAGTGATTCCATAGCACCACGCAGAAGGCAACTGTATTTTCATTTCTTTTTCATATTAAACCTCTTATTTCAACGTGGCTTATTTCTAAGAGTTTTCCAAACATCAACCTAGTGGTGATAAATTGAAAATAACACAGTGCTTTGGAAGAAACAAATGATCTTGAAGCTTATGTTCCTGCTATGGAAACSCAGTTTTTCAAAATTCACAAGACAGAACCTCACCTCAACAGTAGAGAAAGCAATTTTGATAAGAAATTACAGAATTCCAGAACAYTGAGTTTGGAAGAGACTGGTGGATGTCATTGGGTCCAACCTTTGCTGCAGCTGGAGCGGGGTCCTGGTGGCTTTTGAGCATCTCCAAGGTTGAAGATGCCACAGCCTCYCTGGGCAACCTGTGCCAGAGCTTGGTCACCCTCAGARTGAAAACTTTCCTCATGTTCACAGAGATCCTCCTGTGTTTCAGTTTGCTCCTGTCCCTGAAGGAGAGCGTGACTCAGACACCAACATTCAGGAGATGTGCATGATAAATGTCTTGGTTTGAAAAACAATAAACTTCTTAGTGCTGTGCTTCAGGCATTCATACAGAACTAACATTTCATGTCCTTCTGCAYAGGTAAAGGAGCAGGTGCTGTGAAGGAAGTGGCTGAATTTGATCACTCATATCCTAAATGGTTTTCTGCATTGCAGGATATTCTGAGTGATAATTCCTTAGTGAGACCTCTTAAATTTAATCTCCACTGGATAAAACACTTAAGTGTAGCTTGTAGCAGGAGCTGAAATTCTGGGCTTACAGACATGTACCACGGCTAAAAATATTACCCATGATGTCCAGTGTGTCATATTGGGTATATTTCAAACAATGTGAGAGTATTGTAGGGAAAAACCAGTCAGAATACACCACAGTTTGTTGATGAAACCATTAATCTGGCAGGACAGGGATGTAAATTTGTCCTGTTCTCTGGTTTAAGRAGGAATGGGATCAAAGCCAGTTCTTGCCAGTTTTTAACTGCAGCTTCCATATTTCAGCTTTAAAATCTTACTGTAGTTTTGGTCCCTAAATCCAAAAGGCTGAGGGTAACATCTTCCTCTTACCTTATCCTTCAGGCAAGGCTTAAGATTGCAGTATTGCAATGACAAATTTTAGAGACACCTAAAATTAATTTTAATTTATGATATGCAAGTCTTTTGACGTTAAGCAACATACGTTGTTATGACAAGGAATATCAGATTATAGGCTGACATTTTGCAGAGGTTCAAAAAAGTCTGGTGATCTTCATGGTGACCACCAACATGAAGACTGTGAGAGCCAGCTAAAGAAAAGTCAATAGGTGTGGGATTAAACTCCAGACTTAGATTAGACATTGTAATTCAAAGCTCTTCTCCAATGAATGTCTCAGTAGAAATGCTGCTAGACCATTACTGATCCTAGAAATTATGTGGACCATTGTTCTCGCTGGTCTTCCAAACTTACTCATGTTTACAACTTTCTCTGAGCATATTGTCTATCCTGTCCTGGCACCATTTAATATTTTGGAGACAAGTGTTTCGTAATGACAAGAATGAAAATTGTCTTACCAGATCTATTAATGAGATGTAATCTCCACAGAAAATGATGGTATCTTTTTTTCAGTATAGAAATTGTCTCACACAGACTGTATTTAAGTGAAGGAGCTGTGCAATCATGACAAATACAAGGTGAAAAAAAAAAAATCTTTGTTATTCCTCGGCTATGAAACCTACTCTGTGGTCTTCTCATTAATGTCTAGACTGCAAACTGGAGAAAAGCTGAGTAACAAAAAAGCTATTTAATTTGTTTTGACTGGAAATAGTTCTTTAAATTATTTAATTTCATCCAAGTTGYAGAAATGAAAGATGCTAAGAAAAGCTTCGTAATGTTTCAGTTCAGATTAGACAGTAAGGAAGCTTTTACTTCTTCCTTTAAATATGCATAAATCAGAGATATAAAACCGGGTAGACACAAAGATCCCACATTAAAATTTTGTTGGATAAATCATGTCTTTTCTGTGGAAATATTTTTATATAATTAAATGTGACCCAGTTTCAAGCAATTTTATAGCTATTTGGTTTATGTTAGATAATTGTAATTAACGGAGGAGTGGATATTTTAGCACATCCACCTGAGGGCTAACAGACTGAAGAAAAAAATCTTCCCTGGTTTTGTAGGTCAAGGTGAATTCAGTCAACTCAGTAACTGCCCTGGATATTTTCTATAACTGTATAATCCTGATAAATGAGCAGTAAGCTCTAGGTTGGGAATATTAACTAACACCTTACATATAATGCATTTTGTACTTTTAATTGCCTTTGATAAGTACTACTCATGTTGTGGCAAAAGCCAGTCTGGTGTTTTTTGCTTCTGATGATCTTGCTGTTGTCGTTACGGCTGAGGAGCCATAATGTAATAATTTCTGTTGGAACTATGAGGGGTTTTGTAAGAATGTAAAGTGAAGAATATGCTAAGACACTATTWAAAAAAGGTCCCTGGCTAAATTTTGAAAACCTAAATGGGATTTTTTTGTAAGGTAGTCTTTGAAGTTASTGTGGAACTGCTATGGTTTTGTAAGGCCTTCTTAGCTTCAAATAAGTAAGAGTACATATATTTAGCACGTAATGTTTCTACACCTTGAAATAGGTATTTTTTTAAAAAACCTTATGAAAGAGAAACTGATTGAAAACCAAGTTCACATGTTCAGTACTTAAATTTGAATACTACAGAAGTTTCAATTGGATTAAAAAAACTTTTTTTCTTTATCCGGTGATATTACCTTACTGAATGAATAAGTTTAGCAAGGAAAAGATTGTACTTTTGAGTGCTTAAAGGATGGGCAATGTTCTTGGGCTTAGAGGAATAGGAWTAGAATGATTCAGTAGGTGGCAGTCTTTCCTTTGAGTATTTTCAGCACCAAATCTCTTAAGTTGCTTTTGAAAGCTGATGCCTTTTAAAATGACCCTAAAATAAAGAAGTGCCCTCAAGTGGTTATTCTAGATTGGATGGGAGGCTTTAGAAAAATAGTTCTTGCCCTATCCAATTTTTATATGAGAAAATTATATTCTATTGACTTCCATTTCCTCAGTTGTGTCAATTGGTCATCATTCCTTTTCCAAAATCTGGTGGATTTTTGTTTTCCTTAAAACAATGACATTGTCTCTAAACAGTTATTGCAGTGAATTTAAGAAAATACGGATCCTGGTAACACTATAGTTATGATACCATGTATTGGTTGTTTTTAGGATCACTGAACAATGAGTGCATTACAAAAAACTGGTATTTTTTTGTCTGGATGGGAGTTGTACAATGTAGATTCACCCTTTCCTAGGAAAAAAAAAATCACTTTTTCTTAGGAAAACAGTGTATTTGCCTCAAAGTAATGAAAGTGATCTGACATTTTAAGAGCTGACAGACAYTTTTTGATACTAACAAAAATTCAGGCCTTTTTCACAGACCTGAACACTTCATAGACAGTTGTATTCTTACTTAACTAGACCAGATGTAAAAGACAGTATGCAGGTAAAAAGAAGATATTTGGGACTGGCCAAACCAAAGACACAAACCTTTAGTGCTGCTGCTCTCAGAAGTGAAYGCACATTTGCACGTACACAGCTTTGAAATACAAATTTTAATAAAAAGCCCATTAAGCTTTGTTATCTTTTGTCAGTTCATCTTAATGATTTTACTTTTCATGTATTTACTGGTGGTATGAGAAGCAACAAACACATATCTTTGCTGCCACAATGCACTCTGGAATAAGTGGAGTGCTCTGGGAGGAGCCCAGGGACAGGTCCCGAAATAAATTTAATTTAAAAAAATTAAATGTCAGTACAAAGCACAATCGAGTTTCCAGCAAGGCTCTTGTGTTCCTCCCAGTCTAGCTCTTCTGCTGGCAGCACTCAAAGTCACTAAATGTGACCATTGGGCATCTTCACCCATGACAAAACCTTTTGCAGATTTGCCMTATAATTCCCTTTTGGTGTTCTTGTAGCTTAAATGAATTACAACTCCAGTACTAATAGTGCTAAAGAGAGATTGAGGTTTATTATACAGATACTTCTCTTTTACTCCTCTAGGCATTGACATTATTTCTCTGTTGAAGAGCTCTTTTTCTTTAAAATTCATATTCACAAGATGTCTGCTCATTACTTTGATTTGCAGTCTTACAGTTTTATTTCAAGGACAAATGCACACTTTTGTTCAGGCTAATTTTCYAGAGACAATATGCTTCAAAGTGAGATTTATTTCTAGTCTTGTACAATTAGTCTTACATTAACTAAGTTTCCATTTCAAGACCGATTTTCTTCCCTTCATTTGAACATTTAGAAGACGTGAAGGATTATTGAATCGGATACATGTAGGAGCTGGGCTAGTCTGTTTTTACTCCTACTATCTGTTTTTTCTTACAGAAAATATCCACTATATGGTCTGTGAGGTACTGAAGGAAAATAGTGGAAGATCTTTTGTGCAGTAAGAATTCAGTTCAATGYACTTGTAGTGCCTTTCTCTCCTCTCTGTACAGAGTGATTGGATAACATCTTGGCACTGTCTGGGAAATAGAAAAAGTCAAGAATACAGCTGGCAAGTTTCTAAGGTCTGCTCCATACAATGCTGTGGCGCTTTCTCTGATGGATGATTACATTTTGGATAAAGGYTGTGGTGCTGATGTTGGTCTACAAAACCTGATTTGATTTGGGGCTGAATTCTGTGCAGTGCTATCACGGCTGAAATGAGTTACCCTGCTTAAGAAAGGTTAAGTTGATGTCAAGTTATCTTTATTGTTAATCATTATTATTTGAGGGTAAGGAAGAAAACTCAAATTGGGCAAGTTGATGTGTTGTTGTACACTCAACTCTTGTGAGTTTTGAAATGCAGTTAAGATGGGCAAAAATATAGATACACATTTATATTGTTTTGGAAAAAAATACTTGACTTCTATGCTATATATGATACTGTCCAGTCACTGAATGATTCACTCATTTAGGGATAAATGCTGAATTCAAAAATGGTCCAGTAAGAAATAAGAATCCATATAAAGTTCTGCACCACAGGATATTTTGCTTTCTGTTTTCATAAATACTCCATTTGCTGGCATTCTCAAACTTCTAATCGTATAGCAGATTTTTGCTTTTGCTGGCATTCTCAAACTTCTTCTGGCATTCTCAACCTTCTAATTGACTAGCAGAAAAAAACATGAGATATTACATAATGCTAAGCTGGTTAGAAGTAGTCTAGAATTCTAAAAGACATCACACTTCACAAGTTAAAATACATCCATATAAAATATTTAGATTCCAATTTTTGGTGCATTAAAAATCTGATGGTATTTTGTTAACACTGAAATTTTTTAATATACAATAAAAAAAAAAATCTTCTCTCCAGGACTTTCATAAATAGGACTTAACCAAGATCAGGCATAAGAACATTGTGTTTGCAGTTCACGAAGGTTTCAATGCATTGCCTTCAAAACATTGGTCTTTGAGTTTGTCAGGAGGAACAGCTGATTTATTATTAAATCCTTCTGTTTGTCACAATAAAAAGAAAGCTGTACTTATCTCATTCTCTCTGTAGAGCTTTCTAAGGATTAAAATTGTAGATTCCTTGGGAATGAAGTAGTGTTTGAAGCATTTCACACTTCTTCAAGCTGCCCCCAGTGATACAGAGAAGCTGATTATAGTCAGGATTGCTTTCCTTGCATTCTCTGTGCATTCATTTAACACTGGGTATTTTACAATCCACCAGTACAGCATCACAAGTGCCAAGAATGTTGAATAGTTATCTTAAATTTGACAGAAACCTAATGTTAACTTCTGCTATTATTCCTGAAGCCTAAAATGAGCACCTGCTTGAATCTGTTTGATCTGAGCAGGTATTCAAGGGTGAACATATTTGAACTTAGAGAAAATAGAGAAATTATTATGAGATGMAGACATGTGTGTGTCAAACATCTGACATGTCATGTCACCAGCTGTGAAAAAAATAAAAAATCTTGGTGTGTGTCTGAGGTATTTTGCTTCACATCAGTCAAACAGACACCAAAGAAATCAACCTTTCATTTGGAATCAGCAAAGTTCTGTGTCATTGCTAAGATTTCCAGGCTTGCCAAGGAGCTGATCAGCTGTGCAGCCAAGTCACTGAGAAACCCTCCCCAAGAGTTGGCACCAGACCAGAAGAGACACAGAGTTTGGGGACTTTTGAGTTGTTGGGGTTTTTGAACTAGAAAAACAAAACRACATAAAGGTGGAATCTGAACGCCAGAATCCAGACTACTGCTTAAACTCTCCAGATTCTGTTCGTGTTTCAAGTCATCCAGACATAACAAATCCATATGAGAACTAGCTAAGACTTCCCTTTCTGCAGCTACTTATTTCAGGAACTAAATGCTGTTTAAAACTTAGGAATATAATTTACTTTAAATTCAGAATTTTCAASATACCTACATGAAAGACTGAGTTATTCTGGTTTATATGGACTGAGATATTGTGGAAGAAGTGCCAAACTATTACATATAGGATACTTGATATGAAAGGGTGCTTAGTATTCTTTTTAATTAATCCTTACAATATCTGAGTACCCTTAGTCAGTTGGTTTTGAAGTTAAATGTAGAAATTAGCACACAGGGAATTTCACTTCAGAAAACACAAATTCAGCTTTTAATTTAGGTCACTTTATCTCTTCTTCCTTCCTGTGTACTCACTTTCAGAAGACTGGAACATAATGTGACTCAGCTTGACTCTCCTGGCAGTATCTCCTCAACAGAGGTTCAGTGTTAAGACRTTTGCAGGTCAGAGCTGATGAGCACTGGTGGGGCATTGCAAACATTAGTGTGTCTCTCTGCTTGCAGTCAGTTTTTTTTTATTAGGATCAAGTTCATTCCTTTTCCTATTTATCTGTTGTTCCAATAATTAACTCATAGTGACACTTCTGTTTGCTTAATGGGCCTTTTTTTGGACCCAATTCTAAGTGTTTCTGCAAACATTACCCCTTAGCCTGTGTTCCAGATTAGCATGTAAAAGACTTTCTGCAGCTCTCTGCTTTAACACTTTACCAGACAAATGATTATTTCTGCTTCTTTACCAGACAAATGATTATTTCTCCTTCCAGCTGGGTTTTTAGCCTAGAAGTGGGTCAGTTTGATCTGCCAGTTGAAATTGGTTATACACAAACATGATGAACAAATGCAGGTGCATTTCTGTGCCTCTCACTTACCTGTGGAGCAAAGCATTTTGGATAAAAAAAGCTGATTCAGATAATTTTGAGAGCATGCTCTTCAGTGGCAGGGATGTAAGCAAATATCCAGCGTGTCACTTTTCACAGGTCTTCTCTTCTTCACTCTTCTGACATGTGCCTGAAGGAGTGATCAAGATACAAGTGTCTCTTTGAGGAGAATAGTAGTAAAATGACATAAGTGAGAAGAGGGAAAAGAGACATCACATAATACATCAAATAGAAGCTGAAAAGCGACGCAGACTGCAGCAGTACGGAGCAACGTTAGTACATGGCTGTCCTACACTGAAATAAAGAAATSTTCAATAGAACAGTGACAGCATGAAGTACCAAAACAGAGTTTTCCCAGTGAAGATTTTATGATTTTTTTTCAGCTTGTGTGAGGGACAGGGGAGAGCACTCTCCAGCTTTTCAAAACTGAGCCTTTACATCCTAAAAAACATACTTTTTGTTGTTTTGTTTTTTTAATTAATTAATCTTCTCATTCAGGAACATAATGTCAACTAGATTTTTATTTTTTTATAAATTTTTCTATTATCTATCACTTAAAAAAAAAAAATCTGAGTGTAAAGTTGAAACTCATCTTGCCTAAATGCACCAAAACTTCATCAATAAAAGCATGTTCATTCCAGCAGGTGTAAAATAACCTAACTCAAATTTGTGCAAGTAAAGCTTTGAACATTACTTTCTTAATGTTAAGATAACCAAGTTATAGTGCTTTGTTTTTTCCTTGGGACTGATCTACTAGCTGKTTTTTTGTATTTCCTGTATTTTTAMATTTTATCRCAAGATCTACCCAGTTACATATTACATTACTTACCTGCACGTTCCTTTACATCTGGGCAGCAGTAAAGAATAATTCATGGCCTAAAATAGGCAGCTATAACAATCCATCTGATTTCTGTACAGTACCTGGRGAGTTCCAGCACCTCAGAGTTATCACAGTGAACCTACACGCTGAAATTTGGTGCCCTGGGCTTTTATAGCACGGCCTCTCTTCACTGAAAATTTACTTTTCTAGATCTCACTAGATTCACACTCTTACTCATCTTTATCACTAGCATGCCACTGYTACTCTAAAAGCCATCCTTCCTAAGTTTATAAAGCAAATTATGTTTTCTACAGGTCTTATTCTTGATTTAGTTATTCCCCTTACAACTCTACATAATTGATATATCTGTGTTTGTAGAACGCTGTGTAAACTCTTTTCATTAAACCTCTGGTTGTGAAACCAAAATGAGTTGTGTAGAGTTGTCTCAAAATAGATTTGTTAGAGTGTGCTAATTAAAACAATTGGAAACAATGGACTTTAGAGTTCTGAAGTCATAGAATGATGGRATGGTTTGGGTTGGAAGGGACCTTTGAAGATCATTGGGTTCAGCCCTCCTGCTGAACATTGCTGGCTCACCTTGAACTTCTTGTCAAGATCAGAAGTAACACGTTATCAAAGAATCCCTGTGTAATGTTTTAAATTCATTTACTGAAAACAATAAATTTAAGGTGTGTTTTGACAAATTCCCTCCTATAGATTGGGGATATAGCCACACAACCACAATACTGCTAAAGGATACTTCAAAAACTGCATTATAAAATCAGCATCACACAAAGCAATTAGTTCTGATAAGAGAATTCTAAAACATGCATGCAGACTTACTTCATCTGCTTAAGGTTTATTGTATACTTTCTTCTATGTTCACTCCATTTTATTCCAGCATAGAAACTAAGAGGTAAGAAAAGCACAGGGAGAAGCTTTTAAACAAACACTCCTATAGCAACAGCAGCCTGAAATCAGGCTGGCATTCAGCTATGTGGGGAGAAAAAAGAAAGATATTCCTAATGCTTGAGCTATGAACATAAATTAAACAGGAGCTAGGGAGGAAAAGGTATTTTTTACATCCTTTCTTTCCATTATACTTAGAAGATTCGTTTTTGGAAATAGGCCCCCACAGACTATGTTTGCAAGAACATTAACTGTGGTTTTTAGGGATATTTTAACTTCTCAAATAGGTAAGGTAGATCGCATTTCTTTTGAGCTCAAGGTACTGCTTGCAGGGGTCTTTGCAAAAAATTAAKTCTCAATTTCTACAAGAACTGACAGAATTTGGAGAAGGGATATCCCTGTCACTCTGTTTGCAAGGGCCTAAGCCTTGTTGGTTTCAGAATGTTTAAAATGCTGGCATAAAAACAGCTGAACTTTAAAGTGTTTCACTGAAACTTATTCCACACCCCTTATTGCCTGGAGGATGTTGTTCAAGTTCAAATTAATTATACTTTAATGTTGAAATAGCTGCTACTCCTACTCTCCCCCAAGCTGACTTTAAAGATAATTTGCAAATGCAGATTTTATAGACAATATAGTATGATTTTCATCCTGGTAAAGTGTTGTATTTATTGATGGTTGTGCTCAACATGTTTGGTATATTCTGTTTGTTTTTTGTTTTTTTTCCAATATATGTGGTAGGTATATGTTGGTGTTTGGTTTTTCAGTGCTTTGTTCTTGTGCAGCTGCAATGGAAGCCCATGATTTTCACACTGAATTTTAGCTTTTTTAAGCAAAAGTAAAAATGAAGGGTCTAATTGCTTCAGCACTGTAATTAAGTCTTTCTGGTAGGCATGGATTCCTCTTCATTGTAGCTCATTGTAAATACATGAGTTTWTGTTTGATTATTTGTTTGTTTGTTTTTCCTGGTCAGTTAATACATGTAATAAAGAAGAACAGTTTAAAAATATTTAGTTTAGCCAGTCTGAAAGGACAAGCAAATAAAAGTCACATTAGAAAATTGATTGAGGAAAATCCAAATTTCTGTGTGACCAGCTTTAAGTCTTCACAGGCATTGACTGAGACAATCAAAGATTCAATGACAGAAAGTGTGACTCTACTGCAGTCTCAGCTTTATAATCATGTGCATGCAGCCAAGCAGTCACAGGCCTTATGGAATAAGTGATCAATAGAACTGAAAACCTGGGCCATGTGCCTGCTTAGGTTTGTTTCCTGCCCTCTACTTTGAGCAAAAATGTCCACTACCCAATTTCTCAACATTTTGTTCTATTGTGTGTCAGCTCGTAAGTCT
>NW_026623478.1:279921-307777 GCF_030028575.1 Malurus melanocephalus
AGATGAAGTCCATCATTACTAAATTTACTCAGCCACAGTGTTTTCCCATGCACACAATTTTGGTASTCTCAGGCAACTGATTGATTTTTTGGCACATTCTGATGATGAATCCTTGTGATGAAGCACCATTCCCACCTCTTTGACTGCATTTCTGGCTAGATCAGATACTRTGGCACCATTATAATCCATCCAGAGCAATCCAGGAACCTTCTTTTCTCTTCCACTTAATTCCAAGCTCTCTGAAGTTTATCTCATCCCATTGAATATCTGTCAACTATAGGACTTCATGGCAGTAAATACTGATGTTGWTCCTGTCATTCCATGAAGGAGTGATCCCACCAGCCACAAAGCCACAGCACTKCTTTATGTTAAAGGACAAAAAGGGTGTGGGGGTTTGTTTGTTTGTTTTCTGCTTTTAGTTCAGTTCTTCATACTAAGGTAACCCTTCTATCAAATGGAGAAAAACATCTCTTTTTCTGTCTCAACTAGATTCTGTCTTTAAGATTCACTTTTGCTTACTGTTGGCCTTTTATGAAAACCTCATTGATTTCTAGARCTTAGTTCAGCRTCACCTGAAAATYCTCCATTCCCCAMTCARATCTGTTACTTTTATTACACWAAATACTACTATTTTATGATAACRTTGGTATATTRGCTCATGTTTTCTTGTCATCATCAYTCATAGCTGTAGTCAGTGATCTGCAGGGACTGCCTTGGGGAGGTGACACTTCCAGGCACTACGGTGACTGGTGAAGAGTTTCCTAACTGCTTTCCACCTTGAAAATCAGATGTTTAATTTGCACCATGAAGGAGGTGAGGTTTTTCCACCACGAACAGCATATCTGCTCCTGTGCTGGTTCTTCAAAGTTGCCTTCCCCTTTCCTATTTTACTTTCTCCTCCAGAAAGACTGCAGGTCTGAAATCACAAACAGATTAAAAGGCAGAATTGTGTTTGACTTCTGAAGGAAGCAGAACATTAGTGCTGCACTTCACCAAGCCCCAATTCCTGATTGTAACAGCAGCCAACTCAATGAGAGATGAGTAACAGTCTAAAAGAGTTTTGAATCATTGCCATAATTTGCTGAGGATCTATAGAAGATATGGATGTGCACTCCCCTGCCAGTRTCATTCTGGGAAACAGCCTTGCAGCTTTAAAACCTTGGCCAATTTCCCTTCCTCCAGGTAACTCTCCCCACACTCTCAGTGCCCTATTATTTTTAGCCCTTCCATTGACTGCAAATCTCTAAGCACAATATGACATCTGGCCTCTTCATGTTGTATTGTATAAGGATGTCTCAAAGCCTGCCAACAAAGAGAAAATTCACGTGTCTGCCTTTTATGGCAAGTTTTGAAGAGGATTTTTGTCAACGCTCCTTGCAGCACATTGTTGTTTTTTGTCTGATATTCTTCTGGCTGCTGCCATTCACCCTGGCTCTCCCACATGCTTGGCTAGTCACCTTTTTTTTTCTTTTTGATGATTGTCATCCTGCCAGCCCCCAGGGAGAGCTCTGAAACAGATCCCTACCTGCATTTGCTCCGCGTCTTATTCCCCATCTGSTGTTGTGAATTCCTGTTTATTTTCTGGACTGCTAGTTGAGACAGAAAAGTGTATCTTCACACCCTGAGGAGGAATGGTTTGACTGCTTGACAAACAGCCATCCCAAACCAGTAAGGATTTGGGAACATGAGGGAGGCAAAAAGGGTTGGTTACACACAACGAGATTTCACTGTGCTAAATTCTAATTATTGTTAACAATAGTAATTTCTAAAATGCCATTGAAAGAACGTTCTTTTGCCATCCTGGGCAGCTGAGTCTCACTTACTGTGCTGACCAAGCCACAGAGATTTGCAGGTTTTACTCCCAAGGTCTTACAGTGTCAGATGAAACTGATCCTGGTCCTGTTGATGATCTCCATATTCCTCAAGGCACTGTTGTGTCAGCTGCTCTGACAGGGCTGACCCTGGCATTAACCCCACTGAAACACTGCCACACACCAGCAGCTTGCTCCTCCTCACACAATTATCACTGCAGAGATTTACATCTGTAAAGTCTCCTAAAGAAATAAAACTATCATTGGTAGCCATGCTGCAAACATATGGTGCCTCAGAGCAGCTGGGAAAACACGGTGCTCCAGCTTTCTTGATGGAAAGCACTTTTCCTCTGCCAACTGCATTTTGTAAAACAGTTCAAAGCCTTTTACCAGCTTTCAGGGAGCTGCTTGCCACAGGGAAATGCCTGTGAAAGGAGTGGGCAGGCAGGCACCCAAACAGCAGAAGTCATGAGCTGTCTTGCTACCTCTCCCCATCTTCCAGTTTCTACACAGAGTGCTGGGATTATCTGCTGAGAGGAAAAATTACTGAAGGTATTTGGATACAAGTAAACTCCCTACATCTACTGGATGGCCAGCTGAAATCATCAGACAAACTGATAAACAGATAAACTGAAAATCTGAGTGTTGGCCTTTTAAAACAACCTTCTCTAGGAATGGTTTTGCTAGGTCAGTGTCTTCCTGCTGTACTTTTGCTATGCCCCACTGAAATCGTGTGACTTTTCGGCCCACTTTTCTTCTCTGTGGTCAAAAACCTCCTGATACCAGTCTGTTTTCATACTGCTAACTTCAGATCTAACATTTAAGCATATGCAACCCCATGGTTGGTCCTAAAGATCAGTTGGTTGATGTCTAAGAGCCTCCTTTGACCTTCTCCTCCGAGGGCAACCTCCCTACCAGAATTTCTCTACCAGGTTCTATCAAATACTGCATCTGTCATCAGGTAATGGCACTGTCTGTCCAAATTCTTGTCCAAGTTATTGTAGTTGTCCTTCAGACTTAGAACCACAGAACCACAGATCAACCCACGTTAGACAGGATCTCAAAAGTTCATCTGGTCCAACTTTCTGTGGGGAAAAAAAAAGTACAAAGAAAGGAAGACTTAAATAAGGAAGAAGAATATTATGAATATCAAGCCCATCTGTAGAAGATATCCTACAGACAGACAGATAGAGAAAAATAGAAGTGATAATAAAAATCTTTTCTTTGGTCTACTCAGTATAAAAACCTCTCTCATGGGATGGCGACAGAGCATTTTATTTTCCCAGCTCAGAACAACAGCATCATATGACAGCTGCTCCCTCAAAAAGTAGAATAACCAGAGGAAATACAGATTTACCCACAGGAATGKTATGTTCTTTGTGCCCTTAGTTAATATGTTCCCATTCACGATGGGGATCCATATTAGATATTCTGAATTCTGGCTGAACAATTTTCCCTCAAATTAAATGAATATATCTCATGACAATAAAGCATCATTCTAAAGTATTGCAGTGATACCAGCATCTTTATTATAGAATGAATTGAAATTTCTCTCTCAAAATGTGAAGGAAAAGGAGGAAAAAAAAAAAAAAAAGGAAAAGCTTCTGCTGAGTCCTGCATTCTCAAAATGTGAAGGAAAAGGAGGAAAAAAAAAAAAAAAAGGAAAAGCTTCTGCTGAGTCCTGCATCCCAACAGATACAGGCTCCAAGAGATTCAAGGAAGAAAAGCCTTCCTTATTAAAGCAGCAAATCTTTGTGATGCAACCCAATGAGTAATTTCCAAATARTTACAGAAACCATCAGGTGTATCTTCCACAGCTCTTCATTCAAGATTTTAATAAATGCTTAGTGTGTCATCTCCACATCCCATGGCTGCAGTTTAATTATCATTAACTGTGCTTGTGGTATTTTGAATATAGAATCTTTATAATATATACCTTACAGACTTCTGGAAAACAGACACCCTACCTGGATAGAAACATTTACCAAAACATTTATTTAATGTGCTATTCACTCAAGAATGGGGTAATTGAAAGCAATGCTGCCTCAGTGTTTCAGAGCAGTGAATGTTAACACAGATGAAGAACTTTTTAAATGTCAGTGARGCTCCTGTGGGGYTGTGGAGAGAGGAGCCCGTGCTGGAGCAGTGCAAGAACCATCTCCCATTAGTGGGACCCCACGTTGGAGCAGGGAAGGGTTTGAGGAGGAAGGAGCAGCGGAGACAATGAATGATGGACTGACCACAACCCCCATTCCCTGTCCCCCTGTGCTGAAGGAAGGAGGTGAAGTGTCACGATCTGCTTAACCCACGCGGGAGTCGTGAGGGGTTCGTTATCAGAATCTCAGAGTGCAAAAGAAACGAGGGGCAAGTATATATATTTTCAATAATCATGAACAATTTTATTGGATTTTCCGATAGAAGAGGGTGAGAGAGAGAAAGTGAGAGAGAGAGAGAGAGAGAGAAAGAGAAAGAGAAAGAGAGAAAGAGAAAGAGAAAGAGAAAGAGAAAGAGAAAGAGAAAGAGAAAGAGAAAGAGAAAGAGAAAGAGAAAGAGAAAGAGAAAGAGAAAGAGAAAAAGAGAGAAAGAGAAAGAGAGAGAAAAAGAGTGGGTTTATAGCTACCAAATGGCTCCAACAAGTCCTTCATGGTCCAGATTCCATGGGTTCGCCAACGTCCATTGGGGGGATCCCATCAGGGTCTTTTCAGAGAGACTTTTTATAGTCTTTTTGAAAGGGTGTGGCAGCAGGCCAGGGGGTTGCAAAGTATGGAAAAAAAAACCGGCCAAGCGGTGGGGAAAGAGTGTCCATTGTTTTATAAGGTGTGCAGCATGGGGTGTGGGCTGTACCGTTCTCTTTCTGTCTTCACGTCAGGAGCGGTGCGACCATCCGTAGCTTACACGTTGTACCTTCCAGCCTAGGAGCTGGAAACTTGGCAGACATCCCACCTTGATCTGGCTCGGACTCCTTTGAGCAAAAGTCCCCCTTTCTCCCCCTTGGGGTTTTTGGGGTGTTCAGTCTCAGTCCATGTCGATGATCGTGAGACAGTCAAGGGTCTTCTGTACGGTCTCTTACATGAAGGAGTTGGGAGTGAAGTTGAGCCCTAGAAGAAAGGAGGAGTTTTGGTCTTGATTCTTTTTAGTTTTGGTCTTGATTCTCATTATCCTACTCTCTTACACATTCARTTAATTTCTCCACRTTGAGTSTCTTTTGCCCAYGATGGTAATTRGTAATTAATGTGTCAGTCCTTGTRTCAACCCACAAGCTTATTGTAGAATTTTCTCCCTTAGTTTTGTTGCGTAGGGTGTGATATTGTGGCTTGGTGGACACTTGTCAGCCAAAATCAACCTGCCACACCAGTGAAGAGCAACCTCACAGGAAGCAGGCAAATGTAGGGGGGTTGGACCCCTTTTATTATAGATTTCAGGTAATTTACTTTTCACAGTCAGGCACAGTAAAGTATAAATTTTTATTTATTATATAMATTTTTAYTTATAAT
Organism: Malurus melanocephalus; assembly: GCF_030028575.1. Taxonomy (NCBI): domain Eukaryota; kingdom Metazoa; phylum Chordata; class Aves; order Passeriformes; family Maluridae; genus Malurus; species Malurus melanocephalus. Next base: position 285,227 of record NW_026623478.1, read on the forward strand.
ATTTTTATTTATTATATWAAAWWTATTTCTTATAGAARTACTTATTASAAAGTATCAAAYTTACCTTTTGCATGTCTAAAAAAAAAACCAGACCATTACTTCAATTCCCATGACTGTCGTGCAAAAGATGAAAGGGAAAATATTTGAAATTGTGGTTCAAAGTAGTCAGTGTTCAACATACATTTAAGTTTGTTAAGAAGAACATGTTCATCTAAAATAATTTGGAGCTACTCAAATTCTACAGCTTATCCTACTGCAATAAGTCAGTGGGATTCCCAACAGAAATAACATTCAGTGTTAATACAGCATAATGAGAGAAAGGTTACTTGATTCAARCTAGTAGACATCTCCAGGCAGTTTTCAAAGAAGTTCCTAGTCACACAGTTAATTACATTCAGCCTTGATAAATTGTCTCCTGGTTTCAATCATTTAGTGTTTTTTCTCCTTATAACTCGATGAAGTTAATTTCTTTCCCAAATTCCTTAAAACATACATCATCTAAGTACTACTGATTCAGTTAAATTGCACAAAAGTCRCAAAAAATGAGCCTGAAAAATGACCTTCAGAATTCTGGTGAATTTCTGATATTGTACATTGTGAAACCACTCGAAAATTTGAATTCATGTTTTTAATTTTCAAATTTTCTCTGAAAATTAAGMATGATGAGATTTTACCTAGTTGTTATACTTGTGAACTAAATGGTCCTCACATGGATCAGGGTTTAAAACTGAGCAGATGTAGTGAGTATAGCAGATATGTATGCAGAGTAGRAAGGAGGAGAAAAAGCAAGTGCCTTAGGCATATTGTAAAAATATTACTGTGTCGGAATCATGTCATAGAGTAAGGGTCATGTATATGCAGTGATCTTACATTAAAGTAAATTATTTTTTGAAATAAAACATGAGTCTTTGAGGAAAAGGAAAATGGACAGCAGATTAATTGTTTTCTCTGGATGTTTTATCCACTGTGAAAAGAACTCTTGGCTATTTGCAGGCTTATGGTTTGTTTTATAGATTAGTTGCTTTGGTATTCTTCTCATGCAAACATCACAACTACTTATTGGAATAAAAATAGAAAGTTATTTGCTGTGATATTTGGAAATTTCGGTGATGAATGACATATACTAAAAAGAGGTGATACCTGACACAAGAAAATATGGGGAAATAATTACAGCAATCAGGTTCATGGAAGAAAAATGGCGATCAAGAAATATCTAATGATTGACAGAGACAGATGGAGGCACATTCAGAATGCTAAAAAAGTTGCAGCAATTCCTCTGGGAGTTGCCCATGAATACAGCATTTCACTGGAATAACAGTTTGCAGGGTTACCCTGACGTACAGTGCAGCAGAAGAAATAAATATTCAGGGACCACAATGATGCCTTATCAATCAGGCTGATCTGAAATAGAGGTCASACAAASTTMAGAGAATGAGAATRSACAACTTTAATCCAGGCCTAACAGSCCCCYKGKWMMWTWRGGSMRRMMAARSCYYCYYCYKRRGSYWMMMCCMAAAWKGRMMMYSGGKYMMSRRRWYYTYMMCYTTTWWWAATTCTGCCTTATTAACATATTGGRTCTTAATTCTCYAATGATCWTTACAGGTGATGATGTCACCCACCCCAAACTTGCTCCCCCCAACTCRCTGTTGTTTMCATATTTTGGGGCTCTTGGRCAGTGAGGTGTCCTTGGATTCAGGCTCAGAGAGGAATTGTTTTGTTTAAAGATGAAAGAAAATAGTTTTTAGTGYTGTGTTAGGGAAGTACAAGAATACAGATGCATGAAAATACAGAAAYSAAAAATCCTAAGGCATCAACAATGTTTCACCCCCCTTCCGAAGGGAGGGTGTAATTAGGATGAAGGGGTGCAAAATTGACAGAGAGACTCGGGTTTAACAAAGCCTGCGTGAGTGCAAAATTGACAAGAGAGACTCGGGTTTAACAAAGCCTGTGTGTGTGCAAAATTGACAGAGAGACTCGGGTTTAACAAAGCCTGCATGTGAAGGGTCTGGAGCACAGGGGCTGTGAGGAACGGCTCAGGGAGCTGGGGTTGTTTAACCTGGAAAAAAGGAGGCTCATGGGGGGTCCTTATCACTCTCTTCAGCTACTCTAAAAGGAGGTTGGAACAAGGTGGGGGGAGATCTAATTTCCCAGGGAACAAAGCATAGCACAGAGGAAATGGCCTCAAGCTGAGCCAGGGGAGGGTTGGGATGGATGTCAGGAAAAACCTCTTCACAGAAAGTGTTACCAAGCACTGAAAACATCTGCCCAGGGGAGGAAAGGGGCTGCAACACCATCCCTGGAGATATTGGAAAGGTGTGTAGGTGAGGCACTTAGGGACATGTGTTWATGGTGGATTTGGCAGTGCTGTGTAAGTGGTTAGACTCCCTGATTTTATAGGGAATCTTATCTATTTTCTGGCATAAATGATTCCATGTGTATGTGAAAAGGTACCAAAGGCACAGGAGACCACAGGCAGAATGAATGTGGACTTTAAAATGCTGCCCAAAAGGCTTTTGTGCCAGTAAGTATTATATCGAGGATGAACTGTTATATACCTAGAATAACTTAATGGAGATACATTTCATTCATAGGTCTGAATAAAAACTTTATTGCATTGCAAGCGTAAAAAAATACAGGGTGACTGGTGAAATGTCAGAAGAATGAATATTATGGTCATCATTTAACCTTTAGAAGAAAGACAAGGAAAGCAGCACCTTTCAGCAAAAAAACGTTGTTCTTGAGAATGGGTAAACAAGCATGGTCAGCAAGTGAAATGCAGGTTATGTTCAAATAAACTTGGTTATGTTCAAATCTTAACTCAAACTTGGATATGAAGGGCTCATTTCTGGGTTTARAGCTTGTCCCCTGTGGGATCACAACTAAGAAAAAGAAAGAAAGAAAGTCTTACTGTTATTCTTTCAAAGGATTAGTATGTTCCAGGATTCTGGTGCAATTTAAGCTTCTTAGCMATGCATATGTCTTCAGTAGATGATAAAAAAAACAAACTTAATTTCCATTGTTACTATAAACTATTAATTATATATTGCAGTTCTTCTCACACAGCAATGGGTATGAGTGAAGTCATCTCTGGAGCATTTTTGTCACAGACTATTCAAAAAAAACAATGCATGGAGAGGGAAAAGTGGAAGGGAAAGATATGGGTATAACACAGGGCAGGGAGCTGGTGAAAGAGATGCATGGATTTTATATGATCAGTAATAATTAATATAAGAAATAAGTCTGCATGGGGAGAGAAAGGCAGTGAACTGTTCTGAAAAGCACACATTTTCACAGGAAGATGGACTGTATCTTTTCTAACCATAGGAGTTAGATTCAAATGAAAGAAACAGTGGTTAGTTTGGTTTATGGTTTTTTTTTGGTTGGTTCACTGGGGTTTTGTTTGTTTTATGTAAATAAAACATTACAGAAATGTTTGAAGGAATAAATAAAGATTTGTAGGAATATATAGCTGTCGCGAAGAAAAAGAAAATAAGCCTAAAGTTCATAGATCTCCTGTTGGCAGAAAATGTAGACAAGAAGTTGTTGCATAGGTATAAAAAGCCCATTAACATGGGGTTACATGGTTACATGTAGCTCAAAAACTGTTCTGTGATAAAACCAAACATGTCTATTGCTGCAACTGACTGATTGTGAATGATTCCCTCATACTTTGTTTTCAGCTGATGGAACCCTGGCAATTCCATGTTTATGAAATCAGCTACATAATCTTTATTAAAAAGATTTTGACATTCCTATGCAATCATAAAACATCGCTGACTAATGTGCTGTTTATTRCAGAAACAGAATAATAATGGGTTTGGACTTGCAGGATGCTACTTAGAGAACACCTCTGAGCGAAGAAAAAAAAAAAAAAAATCATGTCCTTAAGCTTTTGGGAGGTTCTGAGGATTCAATATTGTCAGTAGTTGCAGTCAAGAGACACAAGAGCTCAGTACCTGTCAGGATTCAGCCTGGTTTGCATTTCAAAATTCAAGGTTGGGCAAGGTTACTTTTTGTTTTTCTTTTCTCTATAACAATAGAGAATAACAATGCAGCACTTCTGAAAGTGTCTGTAGGAAATATGAATTAATCTCTTCTGCCTCTGTGAAGAGTTTTTCTACATGTGTCATATACTGATAACATTACTCGAGTAATTATCATTATCTCTGAGCAAAYGTTTTCAAACATTTGATATCTTTTAATAAGGAAAACATCGTGCATTCTGCATAGAAGAGCTGGCAAGATATTCAGGTGATATGGTTACCCAGGAAGAGAACTAGAGGAACAGGAGATGTATTGGGGATTAAAAAAATAAAGATTTAAAAAAAAAAAAAAAAAAAAAAAAAAAGCCCAAATTTAATACATAAAAATACTGCTCCTGCACAGCATTATTGGTTAATAAGCATCATTATGTCTCACAGGGGTACTGAAGGGATTTAGCAGTGAACTGTAGTTACCCATTGGATGGAACTGTAAAAGAGTTCACAGAACTGTAAACCATAGTTCAGAGAGTGGAACACATCACTGGATTAACAAAATACCCAGTTCACTGTGTTAATGCATAGCACCTTTTAAAACTTGTTTACTTCTCAGAAGGTCTGAAACTGTTTAGTTACTTCATTTTCACTTTTGGCATAATTTAAGTTTAACACTCCACTGCAAGAATGATTAATGAACCTGCAATTAATTAATGTAATGATATAAAATAATAATGTATAAAATAGTGTGAAAACACCACACTGTTTTTTACCACATTCCACAGCTGTCACACTTCCCTGGGAAAGATTTTACATCACTGAGRGTTAAACATGAATTAATTTGTCTTCCTTTGCCTTTTCCTGAGACAAGTAAAAAGTTAGGTGTGCTGTTATGGAACTGTGATTTAGAATGATATAAAGGAGCTGAAATAGCTGTAATTTAATTAGGAGAAGAGAAGATAATAGTTTAGCTCATTTTACATGTTTATAATCAGAATGCAGGGAAAATTTTACTGTCATTAACAAAAGACAATGAACAATAAATAAGCAGTTGTTGCCACAGTTGCTGTACCAGCTGATTTAAATTAAATGCCCAACTCAATTCACTGTGGGTTGCTGTTTATATATATATAATATTTATATATATAAATTCATAATTTCTGAATCCCACTGCATCTTACAAGATCTGAAATGTCCCTGACACTCTACAGGTCTGGCTAAGCCTTTCTGAGAGTGGGCATATCCAGATTTTAACAGCCCTGCAGCATTTTCCAGGCTCCACTTAAGCTGGAACTTAATTTCTTCTATTCCTTCAGGGGGCATGTCTTAAACTGGGAGAAGGTACTTCAAAAACCAAAGCTTCAGTGGGAATTGTACGCTCTGCTCTCTGTCTGTTGTGTTAAATAATACGTTTAGAGACTTTCTGGGTTCCTGCTYTTCTCTTCTTTCTGAACATCAGAAACAAAGACAGCTTTTCAGACAGATGGAAGTCACTGGCAGAGAAGATAAAGGTTTAGGAAGTGCAGTGACTCAAGCCTTTCAGAAGCAGAGGAAGGAAAGAATGCATTTCCTCATCTTTATGAATATTTGTTGGGTGAAATCTGACAGATAACAACAAGCCTTCCCCTTGCTTGTTTTTAGCATGTCTCTGGCATGTGTGTAAGCTCCCCCTCTCAAAACCATTTTGTATTCAGTCACAGGAGTGACTTTGGTAATGAACAAAGGCTGCACCACTCCTGTCACTGCCTACTGATYCTTGTCATCCTCCTGCACTGTGTGCTGAGCTGCCACATTTTCAGATAAAGCTCTGTTTTTCTAAATCACTCAAATGAAAGGAGAATGACACTGTGCAGCAGGAAAATGCACAAGAAGAAATGGTTTTAAACAAGCATTACCTGTTAGAATTGAGATTGCAGATCTATCCAGTTGTGTGCTAACATCAATGTTAAGTTAGTAAAGAGTGCAAAAAGCCTGACTTGAAGCGTTATGGTTGGACTTATCCCCTTTTGTTGTCAATGAAGAGCATGGCAGACTGTAATAACCTTCAGGCTTAGTTAAAAAAAAAGGCATTTAAATAGCAGTAAAAATAAAGAGACAATGTGGTCTCCTTCAGGGTATAAAACTGTCTAGAAAACCGTCAGTGAATTATGAACTGATGACTGAAAAAACTCACGATTCCTGACTGACCTGGACAAAAGGCATTACTTTTAAATTCTCTGCTTTACTCTTTCTTCCTTATTCTCGTCTCCCATCCATCTCTCACACCCAAAACCAAGGTTATGAGTCTGGAAAGCTTGGAAAAAAAAAGGTTAAACAGTCTTAATTTAATTTCAGAGTTCAGTGATTTAGCTTCAGTTGCACCTCTGACTCTTGAAATGTAGTGAAGCTCTGAAAGGATAGAACAGTATGGAGAGAGCARGCATCATACTCAGAGGGACAGGATTTGTAAAGTCTAAAGGGAGGTCAAACGATGTTTTTGAAAATGTGATAATAGCTCTTAAGCTGTAAGGAAAGAAAACTCATTTTCTTTTCAATAAACTGATCCTTAAAGCRTTTCCAAGATATGTGGATGGCTTCTTACACAGAAAACAGATTTTATACACATAAGAAATGTGCTTTGTGTATATGTGATTTCAATTACTTCTGTTTCCATTCACCACTGCAGGTCGATGCTTTCAGRTTCTATGATTCTACATTTTGAGCAGTGGCATGAAATATGCTAAAGAAAATGCTTAGAGCTCATGCACCTCTAKCTCTACAAAAATTGGTTTTGCTTCCAGAAACTGAGTGAAATCATAATGCTCTGTATTACTTTGATCTCTCTGTTGCTGCTCATTCTCATATTAAAGGAGAGGAAGGTCTCTGCAGATTTATTGTGTATTAAAAGACTGGAAATGGCAGACAATGTAAAACATTAAAGAATTACTGATTTTATTTGCACAGCCCCATTGAATATGGCTGCTCAGGTAGTGCAACTTTTATTTGCAGTTTTTCCTAGAGAGCCTGGATACAAGTAGTTATAAAATTATTTAGACTGTCTTGATAATGAACATCACCTTTAGTAAGGTTATGCAACTGTAAGTTAAAAAAAAAGAGTTAAAAATTGCATACATTTTTAAATTTTATAGTATCTTGATGCTTTAGAAGATGAATCTGGAGTTCMCTAAGTGTGCTTTTCTTGCTTATAGCAACTTCTATGTGAAAGTGCATTTTAGGTTTAATCAGTCTGCATGTGCTACAAGGCTGCTCGTGTTTAYAGAGCATTTTTATGCTGACCTCACATGGCTTATGACTGCAGGAATTGAACGGGAATTCCTTGCAGTTGTTCCCCCAGGAGGTCCTGCACTGCTTGAAGATCTAGGCCAAGACATTTACAGTGACACAGAAATCCTGTGCAGTGCCAGGAGGAAGGGAAGAAATATATATATATATATATATATATATGGTGGATGGAGAAAAAAATAAAACCAGCAGCAAGTTGTTGTGGGAAGATGCTCAAAAGTACAGCAGACTAAGAAGTGCAGATGACACAGACTGAGCAGGAACTATGGCTGTCACAAAAGGTTAGAGTATCAGGAAAGCATTCTATAAATAATAAAGCACTGATACTTGCAAGTAATGGAATCGTGGAGTTGTGAATAGTTCCATTAAAGAGCTGTCATAWGTGCTGGTAAAACTCATGTTGCCACTCCAGTAAAGCTCTGTTAAGAGAATTCAGCAGCTCTGTGCTGCTGCCTAATGCTGCATTTTGACATAAAGTCCACTGACCTGATTATTCAAGGTTAGGATGTTTCTGTGTTAACAAAGTCAACATTTCTTCYTCATTTCACCTAAAACAGAGAAAAAGGAATGTAAATTTTATATCCCTGAGTCTTTTTAAGCAATATCAGGATATCCTTTTACAATGAATAACTAAAATCTTAGCCTGCTCTAGAATATAGCCAAAATGTGCAATCTTCACACGTATCTATTGGAAAAAAAAATCCCAATTTTATTMTGTTTCCAAATAATTTTTGGATTAGAACTTGGTTTTGCAAGTTCCATTTACAGAGTTTTGGAGCCCCTAGCTGCTGATGTAAGAAAGTTGTGTGATGTCTCCAAGCTGCCTTCCTGCTCGAGAGTTTGCAGGGAATATTTGCAGGATACCCTGGTGGGTAGGGTGGATAGGACTGGACACACCTGCACATCCCTTCCAGCCTGCAGACTGGGTCTATGTTAAGTGGTGGGACAGTGATCCTTTACAGCCCAAGTGGAGAGGACCATTCCAAGTCCTGCTGACAACCTTTACTACAGTCAAAGACGCTGGCAAAGGACCCTGGATCCATTATTCCCGAGTTAAGAAGGCTTCTGCTCCTGAAAAACAGAGACTGATGCAAATGGGGATGATGTAGTTTAAAACAAGGGTTTCTGTGCTTGTTATCTACATTGTTGGCAACCATGGTACAGGAGTGGAACTAAAATGTGTATATGATCCTAGGCCAAAATATGTATCTAAATTTCAAATTTTCWTATTAGACAACATTCAAAATGCATTACGTCGAGTTTTGAGTATACCTTCCACACCCTCACATCATGGTAACCAAACTGAGCTAGACTAAGGAACAGTTCATAGTAACTGTRATCCTAATTCTGTTATTATTGTTGAATATTCATTGTTGTTAGATACATACTCTCAGTAGATACCTAGAATAGAGACCTGACAAGGTAGAGGCCTGACAAGGCCTCTAAAGGGGAGAAATGATGCCTTAGGATTTTTAGTTTCTCTATTTTCATGCATCTGTATTCTCTGATCTATACTCATCCCTAGTACAGCACTAAAACTACCGTTCTCTCATCTTTAAACAAAACAATCCCTCTCTGAGCCTGAATCCAAGGACACCTCACTGCCTGAGAGCCCCAAAATATGGAAACAAGAGAGAATTGGGGGGGAGCAAGTTTGGGGTGGTTGACATCATCACCTGTAAAGATCATTAGAGAATTAAGACCCAATATTTTAATAAAGCAGAACTTATAAAAGGTGAAGATCTCGTGACTCAGGGTCCATTTTGGGTGTAGCCTCAGGAGGAGGCTTTGTCTGCCCTAATGTACCAGTGGGCCTGTTAGGCCTGGATTAAAGTTGTGTATTCTCATTCTCTTAATTTTGTCTGGGCTCTCTTTCAGATCAGCCTGACTGATAAGGCATCAGTTCTTAAGCTGTAAGAACTGATGCCTTGGGTGGGAGCTGTAGGGAGGCAGAGAGCTGCAAGTGATGGTGCTGAATATGTAGCCTTAGGACACAGAAAACATAATTAGGCTTTTCTGGGTTTCTCAGACTGCCATAGCTCAGCTCTGACAAATTCAGAGTTGGAAGAACAGTCCCCCCATAACCTGCAAGATTCAGGGATGTCACAACACTGTGGGTGTTTCTGTTTCTCAGCTGCTCCAAGCTCTTACAGGAGRCATGTATCCCAAGGGGACATGAGAGGGGAGGAGGTCTTGGAAAATGGTAGCTCATACAGACATGAGGCATGGAATGTGAATTTGAAAGACTTGTAGTTGTCTGGAGCTAGAATTTCTCTGGTATTTGTCAGAATTCATGTAGGACATTTTATTTTATTTGCTTTTTGTGYCAATCAGGGAGAATTAGAATAATGACTTTTGTTCTTTGTAATGTTCCTGGTCACAGGAAGAACAGCTGTCATAAACAGAAAAAATATTTTTCTTCCTTTGTCTTTGTAGAATTGCTTCATGAAAAATATTTACCTCTGAGCAGAGARCACAAATTGTTCATCATGAATCTTAAAAAGAAGCACAGGCAAACTTTATTTCTCAACAGACAAGGGAAAAGAATTGGGGGGAAGAATTTGGGGAAAACACTGGAAAATATGAGAGTTCTGCCACAATGCATGCTACTTTTTAGTTCTTATTCTTYGTTCTGACTTTATTGATTCTTATTTTTCATCTTTCTGTATACTTACCTAGTATTGTTGTTTCAAGGTGAGGGATTTACCCTCTGTTGAATGCTATACAGCTTTTCCCAGGGAAGTCATTAATTTACTCCCTGCTAGAGAGACATTGTATCTTTAGTTTAATTTTCATTGAAATCTTTTGCTGTGTTATCAACACTAATCTGAAAGCTGAGTAAAATCAATGTACGCAGAAAATGAAATGATTTATTCAGTGCTTGTTCAATCTTATCGGTCTTGTAAAGATTCTAACATACAAAGCAGATATATATCTATTTCCCTCTCCTGTTTCCTTTCAAAAACTTTATTCCTGTCTCCTCGATACTATCATTCCATGCTTACTGRATGCAGAAAGAACATATTTTGTGCTGGTTTATATCCTTAGCTTTCTCACTGAAATGGGTGTAATTTTGGAGATACTAAATTTTTATTGATAACTTTCGTAACAGTGAAGTGTTAGAGAATATTTTTAACATGCTTGCAAACAATTCTTTGTGATACAGTTTCTGATAACGTGACAATTTCATTTTGACTTCAGCACACACCCTCAGCGTTGCAAAATAAAAACCTGTGGTCTACTTCTGCATGTGAGAGACGTGTTCCCAGTTTTGTTCTAGAAATGTTTTGTTCTAGAAATTTTTTTTAAAATTTTGTTCTAGAAATGTGTGCACTTCAAAGAATGCACATCCTGGGACTGACTCAGCGGTGCTTATCCACTTGTACAACCCTTACTTGCACAAACAATCCTGTTGAAGTTCAAATTCCCAGATACAATGCAATTACTCACATGCTTTAAGGTTTCATGGATCTTGGCAATTCTGCCTCCCCAGCTAAAGGTTTGGCTTAGCTTCATCTGATAAAACCTTCTTGCTGAGTGCTCCCTGCTGTGAATATATATTTTGAAAGCTGACAAGTGTATGGCTTAAGAAGTAGAGAGCCAATTACAGACTGCCACACAATTTTTATGAAAAAGCAAATCTAGCTAGATTTTAATATTATAACTCTCTTTTCAGTGCTGTAGAGCTTTGCTGTTTGCCTCACTTTACAGCATTTCTTCTCAAGAAAGAAATGTCTGATTATAGATTTCTTGCTGATGGTAGAAGAAAGAAGAAAGAAGAAAGAAGAAAGAAAGAAAATGTGAACATTTTCAATACCAGTCTTAACAATGACTTTCGTTGTTGGGGCAAGAACTGAGGTCATATTTGGCACTTRGCCCCAGACTGTTCTGCAACAGTGCTCTGTCCCTGAGTAGACTTTACCAAAGAATTCTGCTCTCAAAACTGGAGGCAACTATTTGCAGAACAGCAGTGCCAAAACTGAATTTTCTAGTCCCTCAAGGACARTAGTGGGCTGGCTGCACTCTAGGTTATGTTGTGTCATGACTGCTGGGTACCCAGTGCACATGCACAAACAGGCTGTATGAACATAATTTGTCTTATATATTACACTAATAATGATAAAACTTTCACAGTGAATAGTGCACAATCTAGTACATTATCTGGCTTGGCTTTTCTATGAGAGCTGTCATAAATTGATTTTATGTGTCAATAGAGGCTATTAGCTAATTGCATAATCTGGCTTTTGGATGTGCTTCACATGCAGCCTTACTTTTAGACAAAGCTGCCAATTAAAGAAGGAATGAAATTTCCTTTTTCTCRTTCCCCTCCTTTGAATTACTTAACTACATAACCATATCCTTATCTTCYACTGAATGTAATTAAATGATTCCTAGAAAATTATTAAGTCAAGAAGTCTTTGGAAAACAGCTATGCTTGTGAATGAGTGAGTGCATGTGTGTGTGAAGCAGAAAGGCAGTGATGCTGGGASTGGGGGTGTCTTCGTTGTTATCTGAACAAACTGAGTTAATGAGTGGTTTCCTGCAAATACCCAACTCTACAAAGCATTTCCCCTCAGAGTATTACTGTAATAAGCAGTGTCCTTCGGGAGCTCCAATTCTCCATGCTGAATTTCTCTCCACGGTACAGTGGGATTTTTGGCAGGAGCCACAAGGAGCATATGGGATCTCAGTATTAGRCAGAGATGTACTGCTGATGGAGAAAAGCACTGTGCCCTTAACTTGCAGAGATAAGTTATCAGGCATGGCAATTATGTCGGGGTGTCTGAACATCATTCCTGATTTGGTCCMTTCCAAAGGAACAATACAGAAGTACATCAGTCAAAACGTTATGGAAGCAGATTTAATTAAGTGTTTTACTATCTATTTATATTCTGTAAAGTCAGCTTGTAAAATGTCTGTTTTATTAGGATGGTTTTTTGAAAAAAAAAAAATGTGTAAAATGAGCATGTACCTCTGCTCACCCTCTGTCACAGAAATTTCTGCAGCTCCTTGCAAGTGAGCAAAATAGGGCAAGTTGATACCAGTAGCACTATGACCCAAATTCTTGCTAAGCTTGTACACGTCACCTCATTAGATGCAAACTTGCTGCTGTGGATTTTTAATATTAGCTGGCTGCAGCATGTTTTCTGCTGTTTAGCCCATGTGYCTGTTTAGCAGGCTCTGTAATTACTGCTGCATGTGTCAAGGCCATTTTAAGGTGATAAGATCTTGTTCCCTTATTCCAGCCCCCCTACAAAGGGTGAAAAGGAACAACTCGGTGTTGCRCTGCTCTTACACTGATGCACGTTATCAACAACCTTCCTAAGGTGAAATTTCCAGTTTACAAATAAAGGCAGTGAAGGAAACATTGCACTCCTCTGTTCCATGTCACATGCAACACTTCTCTTTTACAGTTCTACCCACAAAACTAACTTTGCTTTCTTGGTGTGGTAAAGCCCACCTGAATCATTAGAGTTGCAATGTACTTCCCTCTGTAATTCAGTTTTATTGTTCAAAACACTTTTTTTCTGAAAATAAATTGACAAATAAATGAAAACCTTCTAGCTGTTTATTTACTTCATGAAGAGTTTATYATAACAGTCTGAAAATTGATTATAACATGGAAAGAAATAGTATATGAGGATAGTCACATGGTTTACACGTGACAGGTTTCATTCACTTGGATTCATTTATTGTTTGTTCAATATGAGTCCTTTATGTGTATTAAAAATAATTTGATAGAGCTTTTTCTGGCTCATCTGCACTAGACAGCTTGTAAAATGTAATTTGCAGAGTACTGTGGCCAGCAGAATTGCTTAAGCAGTCTTAGCATATTTTTTAAATTAAAGCCAGCCATGAACTTCACCTAAATAGTATTCCTATCTTTGTAATGGTTGGGAGATTGAGCTCTCTTTGCCTTTAAAACTTCAGTAAATATCACAGGTCTGCAGGAATAAATTGAGAAAGATTATTTACCTTCTTCTCAGTGCTTTAAGAGGGAATGGGTWGAAAAGAAAGTAATGTAATTTTTAAAATAATGTAATTCTCCATGTTTTCACTAAGAAAAAATAGCATCCCATTATAAATCTCAGAATGTCAGCCTATTTGAGGAGAAGTAAATGAAAGAAAATGTTATATTGTGTGGACTGGACTTTTGTGTGGACATGTGTAACGTTGTATAGAGACCCATGGTGGCACTGGACAAAGGGCTGAAATGGTTTAAATGCTTGATTCTGCTCCTGATGTAGCTTTTCTCAGCTATACACAAGATAGTTAAATACACTTTATAAGCCTCCTTCCTCTTTGACAAGTATATCCCCTCTGAAGGGATCTTACTGCTGTGGTCCATTTCCATTTCATCAGTATTTCATGGAGCAGCATAATTATTTGCAGTATAACGTGCAAATATATGATTATTTGCACTCACCCATGGGACACATACCACCAGGGATATCAGTCTGGGGATGCAAGCATCTGGGGAGTACCGGAACAATTGTATTTTAATGAAACAACTTCTGAGTAAGATAGCCAGAAGTTGAGAAGACAACTTCCCAGTCCAGGAGCTGGGAAGGAGCTCTTCATTTACAAAAAGCTACTGGAAATGTGTGCAGTTTATTTCTCTAGACTAGAAACCAATTAACTTAAACTTACTGGCAAATCTCATTTTCTATTGACCTTCAAAAATACTCAAATCCCATCAAAAAGTTTCTTTTTTTTTTTTTTTAAAGTGGCCATATTTTAACATTTTTTCATTCTCTTGTCTCTGTGGGGCAATACACAGGTTGAGAAGAAAGCAAATCTTTCTTATCAAATGCCCATGTAAATGAAAGGAAAGGGAATACACTCAAGAAATTTGCTCTATGGCACTCTGTAGAGGAATATATTGATATTGGTGCCTATTCTGGAAGAATGTATATTGTGCAGGAGTCACCAAAGAGGTGTTGTTGGTGAAATATCTCAACTGCTCTGCCACAACAAACCCAGTATACTAAGGGCATATTTTTTAACTATTTTAAATCTGCTGCAGGAGTGTAAAGTTACAGTGATCTTCTTTGGAAAAGAAAAAAAAAATCAGATTGCCCAGGAGCTATTTATTCTTTGAAATGAACAGCTATTGTTAGTGCTGCCATAGAGATTATACTTTAAAAAGACTAGCATTTCCTCTCTGCATTGCATTTATTTTATTTTATTTTGTTTTATAATCCTGTGAAAAGAAGCATTTTGAAAAAGTCTATGGAATGTCATGATTCCAAGTGATCTCCTTTGTTCCTGTTATTAGATTAGATTTCTCCAGTCTCATCCTTCTGCAATAGCCCTTGAAGGAGTTTGCAGCTGCTCGTATAAAAGTCAGACATTTTCTGTGTTAGGAGATTATTCTCTGCTTTTATGAGAAGTTGTGTATCTTTTAAACATTAAAAATTTGCTGCCAAGTACAGTTCATGGTGTGAAGATAAATAATGTCATTAAACTAAAAAAAACCCTTTTAATGATTGGTGGCTATTCAGTGGGCTTAGCAATTTAAACTAATACTTCCTTAGAAAAATCACCACAGTTACTCCAAGTTCTAAGCCCAACAGTCATTTCAAGACAATGTGGCAGCTTCCTTTTATAAAGTGGGTCACYGGTGATTTCCTGAAAGCTTAGCCCRGTAATTTTCATATTCTTTTTATTACTATATAGAAGAAAAAATGCATAATGTGATTTGTGTTGTTAAAATGGCAGCACATTATTTCAATTTAGCAGGGACTGTCTAGGAATAAGGCATGCCATGGAGGTCATTCTTAATTCCCTTGARGATATTTGCTGTGAGCTGACAGATTTTTACTTTGCCAGCCCATTCTTCTGCCCTTTGTAATGGTGAAGAAACAGATCAAGCAAATTCTGCCTACAGGGTTTTTCTGTTCCCTCCAATTTCTACTCTTGACTGTAGAAATTAAAATCAGCAAATTAAAAAGACTAGCTCTTAGCTCATATACTTTTTTAAACACATATGTAGTAAATATTTTCTACCTAGAAATACTCAGAATATATGTACTTTGTAATCTTTAATTAAAGAGATGTTCAATAAATGTTAAAGCACTGGAAAACAGGGAAACCCTCGATGTTAAAATGTGTAAGTGATGAGTGTATATGAACAATCTTACCAGAAATCAAAACTAAACATGAAAAAATTCAGCATTTATTCATTTTCWTTTGAACAAGCAGGAATAGGGAATAAAAGTTTAAGATGTTAAGAAGTTAGTAAGTTAATAAAAAGAGAAGAAAGTTGCTCTTTTATTGTTATTATTCTAAATGCAAACATCTTTCCTAAATTCAGGTGAAAATTTGGCAATGAAATGTGAATCTAAAAATCCTCTTCCATTTGTAGCAGAGAAGGTGTCCTCAGAATTATGTAATGTGTTAGAACTAAGGTCAGAGTGCATTCTTGCAGCCTGCAAGGAATGATTGCAATGAATGGAAATTCCTTGGAAGGGAGCAGGGAATTCCCTGCAAGGCTCAGCACATCCCTCCTTTAGGCCCTAGAGGACCTGACAGATGACATCATTTTGTCATTTGACACCTCCTCTTTCCACACACACTCACTCAGTTCTAGAATCTTAAAACACATTAGTGTTTAATTACAACTTTGGCAAATTTATTCTCTTGTCTGCTCTGTTGCATCACTCAGAATTTATTAGGCTGGTATAAAACACCAAAATTATGTTTACCCTAGCACTTCCTGAAAATATAGATGCAATTTTTAATATATGTAAATAAAGCATCCACACTCTCATAACTAATTGATTTGTTTGAAAGGTCAGGGATTGTTCCAGACAGCATCACAGCAGAATAATTCAGGATTTGCCAAGTTTACCTTCCTAGAAGTCAACTGCCCAAACACTGAAGCTTGTGAGAGCTTGAAAAGGTTTCATTACTCTGATCTTCTCTAGTTCAGATTCCTAAGTGACTCATTGTTCTTTGCTTAAAARTAAGTGATGCTGTTTGACACTTGTATTTTTCTATGGAAATGGAATCTCTAGATGGGTTCTTAGAAGGGTCTGTGCCTTGTTGATTCTTTGCCTAAATGATGATACCTCCCCTGTGAAGGTTAATTATTAAATTTAATTAAGTCCTTTCAGTCCCTCACAAACRCTTTATTTCAGAATATATTCAAATAAGCTTTGCCTTTATTTCCCAACATTTGAATAAGCATGAAGTTGGCAAATMTTTTTGTTCAGAGCTTTTCATTAGTGTTTAAAAAAAAAAAAAATCATTCTTTTTCTTTTTAATTTACCACATTTTGTTTAGCTATCAGAGAGTATTTCCACTCTATTTCCAAATCTGCCCTTCATGTTCTGAATAGAGGCCCTTATAGAAATCCACAAAGGGTTTTTTTTAATATTAAATAATAAATATTATGTTATATTTCTTGGGAGCAATACTCAGCAGCCGACCTATGAACCAGTGAGAGTACATCTTTGGATCTCTATGAACTGTAAAAAGTGAAGGAAATACTTAGATTTCCAGAAAACCATTAATGTATACTGTTGATATGTTTAAAGCTTTGTTTCCTTCTCAGATTCCTGATTTTAGTGAAGGGTAGCAAACCTGGAAAACAAATGAGAGAAAATTTAATTTGAGAAAAAATAATTCCAAACGGTCATCATGACAAGAAATTTAATTAATAAGAAGTCCTTGAGTTTTTGTATCTATGCTCTTTTTATATCTATGCTCTTATCCAAAGTGAGAGTTTACTCTCATGGAGTTTATACAGATGATTGTCTTCAGAGACTTCAGTAAGTGCTTCAGCTTCTAGGAACAAATCAGGAATTCTCACCTTCCTGGAAACAATTTGCCTTTAAAAAAAGGGCAAAGGAAAACAAGACACATCCATTATTCCTAAAACTGGTTTATTGTATTCTAAAAAGTGTTGTGGTTCTTCTGAGTGAGACCTTCAGATCRGGAGTGTTGGTGAGAGGGTAACTCCAGTGATCTGGCTCCTTGTCTTGCCTGTTTTGGTAATCAAACTGTGCTGAGAGCAGGATTACAAACTGCAACCCTCTTGTTTCAGACAATATCACACAAGCATCATCTGTTGTTAGGGAGATAGTCATCCAGGGAACAGTCATCAAAGATAGCATGATGCCCTTACCAAATTCAAGCCCATAAAGACTGTTCTATTGAAAGCAGAATGGTCCCTTCCTGTTTTATTTTAAGTTACACTAGCAGCTGCTGTAATACATAAAACAGCTAAATGATTTCATAACAGCATTAATGAATTTAAATGAGACCTGCAATCTGCTCCACTTCAGTCCAAACTTTCAGCTACTTGGGATGAACAGGGATGACAATTTGAAGGAAGTCATCCCTGTTATCTAAAAAATYCCCATTGGCAATCATATATGTTCACAAATCATGGAGAATTAACCTCGTTAAGAAAATTGTAAAACAATTTTAAATGAGCAACAGTTAGAGGAAGGACTTTCTTGGCTGTAATACTGGGTTTTTTTCACAGTGGGGAGACAAAATTATTAGCAAATTGGTCTGGATGATAAACCAGAGAAGATAATATATGGACGTGACTGCAAAGCTTTCATTTAATGTACAGTTTAAAGGCAGAGATGCACAAAATATTCCAGCTAAAGTAAACCCAACAAACAAAATCTTGTATATTCTACTTCAAACATATATTTTTAATAATTCAGTGGGAAATACATCAGTAAAAGAATTATTTTATTGAATTATTCCAGTAAAATTTTTGTAGCTTATTGTCATTGTAAATATTGGTGTGTATCAATACTTCTTACAACAATAACAGCTTTAGATACTCCTAATCTCTATTTCCTGTCTAAATACACATTTATAGTGAGAGGCCTGGATTTGACAGATGAACACTTGGTGAATAAGGACTCGAGTGGATGACCACACTCAAAGGGTTGAGGTCAACAGCTTGATGTCCAGATGGAAACCAGTGACAAGTGGTGTCCCTCAGGRGTCAGATCTGGGACCTGAGCTGCTGAACACCTTGGTGACATGGARAGAGGGATTGAGGGACACCCTCAKCAAGTCTGCCAATGTTCTCACACCRAAGWGTTGTGCTGGAGGGAGGGATGTCATCCAGAGGGATCATGACAGGCTTGAGAGGCAGGGCTGTGCAAASCTACTGAAGGTCAACAAGCCAAGGGCTGAGTCCTGCACCTGGGTCATAGCAGCACAAAACGTGCCAAGCACAAACACAGGACAAGGACTTGGTRTTGTTGCTTGATGAGAAGCTCCACATGAGCCATCACTGTGTGCTTGCAGCCCAGAAAACCAACTGTTCTGGGCTGTATGAAGAAAAAGTGTAACCAGCAGGTCACAGAAGGTGTTTCTACCCCTTTATTTTTACTTTTAAAAAGTAAAAAACGCATTACTTTGAGAGCATTCTGATTCCATCTGGTTCACACCACTACAACATTTCTTTAGGTTGCTTTTATGGAAAAATACTTTGCCTCATCTACTTACAAAATGGAAAAACTGCAGAYTGACCAAACTAAGATTTAGTTTGTTTAGCAATAGTCTATTTAAGCATGCGCTTGAATTCATACTAAAGGTCTTTGCTCAAATGCAGTCTTTTAAACTCAGAAACTGTGTGTCAAAACCACTGGGTATTTGGGGAGAGCTCTGTTTGTATGGATGGGGTCAGGACCTCTCAGCAAGCTGAGGATGTAATTTTCTTCTGGGGTGGCTGTTTTGTCTGAAGATTACCACGTGTTTGTGAACTGTACAGACAGGTCACTGCTGCCTGATGTCCCRGGATATTGATCCAGAATTGACAAAGCATTGCCCCGTCCCCTAACTTGCTTTGCTGATGCAAAGCCATACTCAGACATTGCACTAGGTCAGGTTAGTCAGCAACATGAAAGGGTGGCATCATGAACTTTGTGAGCAAGTTAAATCAGGTGTTCAGTGAGCCCTAGCAGACCTGAGTGACAATGGCTGTAGCTGTGCTACTACTCCCATCTCTTCCTTCTCTCCCACATCATCTGATTCTTCCTTGAAGATTCCTTGTTCACAGCAAAACTGAATAGCACTCTCACACAGTTCAGTGAAATAAATGTATGCTCATGTGGCACAAACACAGGTAAGGGCAGAAGTGGAAGTAGAACTGCTAAGGAGGTGTTTTTCAACTGTAGAATCAAACGAGGAAAAAAAAAATCAAGAGTTAAAATCAAGGGAAGATTTGTGTTCCTTCAATGTGCTTGAAAGACAAATATTTAATAAAGTGTAAGGATGTACCTACACTATAATCTTCATGTTGGATCTGACTTGTTTTACTTTAACAAATCAATCTTTTAATCTACCTGCGACAATTGAAGTTAAATTTCTTTTGGTGGACACCTGTCAAACTGCTGTAGAGATTCATCATATTAAGTGGCTGTATTTAAAACTTGTTGAGTCTGAATGGCATCTCACATTGACTTTCCCATGCCTTATGTTTCATGCAGTGCTAATTAGCTGCTTTGTTTAAAGTGAGACATTACAAACTGACTTCCCTGTCTTTTCACCCTCTCTTTAGAACTCTCTGCAAAGCTTCTCAAATACCCACCACACCACCACATTTACCCCTGTTGTCATATCTTGGGAGATGCACCAGAATGCTGGCAAAGAAAATATAATGTTTTGAATTTCTTAACTGGCACTAAAAGCATATACAAGACCAAGGGAACCACAGGCAGGGTGTGATGGAGCACAAAAATGTTTTCAGACTCCTGTTTGACTGTGCAGTGTCTGCAGCAGTGCCTCAAGCCTGTGCTCCTCCCTGATTGTGCCACATTTGTCCCTGTGCTGTTGGGGTTCTTCCTCCCAGCCTTTATAAGTTCTATCGTTTTTTGGTTTTTTTTTTTGTTTGTTTGTTTTTTTTGTTGTTTTGTTGTTTTTTTTTTTTTTTTTTTTTTTTTTTTTTTTTTTTTTTTTTTTTTTTTTTTTTTTTTTTGTGAGGAGGGGGTGTCTGTCTTTTTCTTCAAACAAATGTTTTTTAACTCTGCTTTGGAGACTGCTGTCCTTTGGAGCACACTTGCAGACATAGGGTGGAGAAAATAATGTTTTTTTTCTTGAATGTGGTTAATAGTTTAGTTCTCCTAGCTCCTRAGTAGATATACTCCTCCAGAATAAGAGAATATACTGATGTTGCTGTCAGGCTAGTCCTTCACAAGAACCTTKGTACAAGTCTTGTTTCAGCTTATGGAGGATGATGGAGGAAAGAGTAAAAATAATATTAGGAATAAAGATCCTATTGATTTGCACAATTTGCTTAATTTTTTTAAAGAAGAAAAAAAAAATGCAGTTTAGTAAGCGATTTAAAGATTATTTTGAGGTTCTTTAGCCCTTTACTGTCACGTATGTTCCTCTAGGCTTTGTGTCATAAAGCTGAGAAGGCAATGAGAATTTCTGTCATAATGCAAGCTGGAGTGCTCAGTTCATCACTGAAGCCACAGCTTCACCCTATATTAGCTATATAATAAATAAGTTCTCCTGAAAGAAAAAAAAGTAAAAAATAGTCCTATAGAAAACAAAAATGGCATAYTTTTGTGCAGGAGGCAGCCTTTTTACTCATTGCCTGACCTGCAATAAGTAAACAATCGAGAATGCTTGATAATTCATAGCTAATTAAAGTGCTCTCATATATCTCTGTGGGTATCAGAGTTTGGAGCAGTGCTAAGAACAAATTATCAGTTCTCTTGGTAAGTAGGAGCCATAYGCTCCTCATCTACCTCTGTGCTCTCTGGACAAAGTAATTTGTACTGAGAAGCCTTAAAACCAGTAATATTGACAGAGACAGATTCTGCCCTGGTAATACTGAACATACATAGAACTAATAATTGSTCAAAAATAACCTTGCTACTAGGATTTTTTTTGTCAGGATAGACAGCATCTCCATTTCTCTGGGAATTGTCCGCTGCTCATGCTATTATGTGCTTCAGCAAAGTTTTACGATATTCTGTTCTTTCAGTTCATAAGAAAGACTAAAACTTGGTACACAGTATGAAACTAAGAGAATTAACTTGCCTGTCCGAATATACATACCTAAAAAACAAATTATCCTTGTAGAAGATAAAAGTTTTTAGATATTGTAGACTGTATGAAATAACTTGAAATGGTGCATAAAATAGAAAGTGTCAGTGACTATCTGACAGCAGACACAAAAAGCCTGAGTACACCAGAGAATGCTAAATGCTTCTCATGAACTCTACTTTAAAAGCTGGAAATTAATTGACGTGGGCTCAAAGCACACTTAAGAAAAATATTATATTAACAATTTAAGTTCATAGAATCATAGAATGGTTTGGGTTTAAAAGSAYCTTAAAGACCATCCAGTTCCACTCCCCCKASCTTGGRCAGGAGCACYTTCCACTAGACCAAGTTGCTTAGAGCCCCATCCAGCCTGGCTTTGGACACTGCCAGGGATGGGCACCAACAGCTTCTCTGGCCAATCTGTGCCAGTGCCTCACCACTCTTATAATGAAGAAGTTAAAGTTAGCTGATTGAGACAAGATAATAGTCAAAACTTTGTCAGTATCTAATGGTTTGTATATAATAGAGCTAAAAGCTTCTTGGTGAACAGCTAATGCTTGTTCCATTAGAACTGTGCTAATATCTGCCACTTGCTAAAACCTCAGGATTTTCTTGCYACACTTGTTTTCATTAACTGTTCATTTGCACATAATCACTGACAATGCATGCACATTAAACAGAAAATAGGTTCCTGTCCTGAATGGACAAAAGTCAGTAAAGAATGTACTCTCCTGACTCCTTTAGATGGGGCCCCATTGTATGCATTGATGGAAGCCATTAGGCATCACACAGTAAAGCCTGCACAACTGTGAGCAGGATGTGTAAGGCATTGAATAATGGRCAATGGCTGGAGCAAGGGTTTATCTTTGACCTGTATCTTTTGCTTAAAGTGGATTTAATGCAGACCTGTGAGGCACCTCACTCTGAATTCTTGCATTCTCCCTATATTYTCTCCAGTGAGACTAAGGATGGAAGTTACTGTGGGGGCATTTCAAGCATGATTGTCTCTGCTAGATACTAAATCCACAACTAAATATCTTTAATTTAGCAAATCTTTTATTTCTGATCTTTTTTCACTGTCCTAAATAACATTTTCTCCTTGCTACTTTTTGCCTGATTCAYAGATCCAGAGCTAAATATCTTCTTCTACAACCAGCAGTTACATCCCTTACAGAGTCCCACATTCTCCTGTGCTTTATCACAAACCAATGACACTGATGTAATGATCTTCCTTGAGTTCTTTTCATCTCCTCTGAAC
>NW_026623478.1:308250-314130 GCF_030028575.1 Malurus melanocephalus
CCCAAAACTATGGGCAAACATCAGCAATGGCATTATTTCTTCTAGGAATGCTTACTGTCTTCAGTGTTGAACAGGTGAGACAAGATCAGTGTTTGTACCGGTGTTGACTGCACTGGCTGTTGAATGAGTCCTTACAGGGTCATAATTTGTTTCTAAATGACACATTCTGGGCAGTGGCTGCTGCCAGTCCTGGTGAACTGCCCACTSTCTATGCTTTACACTCTTGCTCTCTCTCTTAACAACTCCTACATTCCTTGTTTATTTGTTYTGAAGAAGTGTTTTCCAGAATGTGTGGACTTCATAGACATCCCACTCTTATTTTCAGAGGAAGTTTCATGCAGTCAAAAGGGTGGAATGAAACTATTCCACTGCCCACTGCCAAGGTCAGCTGTACTGAGTCAATGTGTGGAGATGTTAAATGTATCTTTTGAAAGATTCTTAGAGCCTAAAGATAAAGGTTCCACAATTATCCTGCTCTGTGCACATCTCAGGATGACAAGTTTATTTTAGGAAATGTAATCTGACTGGTATTCAGCTTCTAATCTACTATAATTGATAGATCCTTTCCTACAGAACCAATACTTAGCCAGCTGTTATTCATCCTCCCTGAATTTGGTTGATTAGATCTTCTTAATTTGACAATTTACACTTGTTTCTCTAGAGTTTTATCTATTTATTCATGTTATTTCCGTAGTCTGTTAGGATAATTTTCAACACTAACACTGACCTCAAACARTTACGCAATTCATCCCACCTTGTTTAATCTGGAAATGTAATAATCAGAATATTTTTTCCCATCATGCAAACAATTAATAAATGAAGTTGAGCTAACAACAGGCTGTGTATAAGTCCACTTGGTATCTGGCCTTCCAAAGTATTGGCCTTTGGTCATTCTGATGAAACAGTGGCAGACTTTCTCTTCAGAATTCGATTTTGGAAGCTCTAGCTGACATTTCTTCATGAGACTAATCTTCTCTAACTAAATGCAAAAAGAAAATTAAAAAAAAAGAAGTACTGGAACTCCATAAACTATTCTACTTCTACTTACTTAATACCTCTTATAGCTCTTATTAATCTCCTGGCATTATAATCAATGAAGAGTTAATAAGATTTGTGTGTGTGGTATGAAATTCACTGCCTGTGAAATAAATTTACCTTGCATCTGCATCCACTTCTAATCCCTCAATCGATGTGTGAGCACAGCAGCCTCAAACAACCAAGAGATAGGAAAAAAACAGATCATTGTCACTTCTTGTGGGTTTCTCATACTTTTGCAGCAGCCCAAAAAAATACTGTGTTCACAGTTCATTTGCAGAGGCTGGGTTGGCTGCTATTAGAGGGGGAGATTGTGTTCTGTCTCAGTGTGCATGGGGGGAGTATGTGCTTGGGTTCAAAATCCTGTGGAAATAATATAARCATCAGCTGTTGCTGCATATATTTTTAGAATGTTCCAAAAATCTTGTATTTTAGACATCATTTCTCAAAGAGGTAAAACCTCAGCAGTGTTATCCTGATAYAGATTTTGTTTTTATAATTTATTGGCATAATAGTAGTCAGTCAATAGCATAGATTCATGGGCAAATACACTTATGCTAAGTTTTGAATTCTGTGGAAACTAGAGGCATTTCTAGTGAGCTTTTAAAGCTTCCTGGGGGCTTTTCACAATAGGAGCTGATAAAATTTTATGGAATGTTCCACTTTTATGTTTAGAGTATGATGAGAATCATTCTACCCTGTACAACAGGGCACAAATTAACTGAATAGTTTTGAATGAGCTACCCATAAACATTTGCTGCATTTATTTTACAAGTTAACATTTTGCTCATCACAAAGTATTCCTTTGAAAGCACACAGTGTCTGTACGTGTTATGGAAGTACAGCACATGCCCAGGAAATGGAAGCATTATTATCTAAGTCTTCTTGATTTGAAGGTTTTGAACCCACACGTCCYAAATTCCTCATCCAATTATTTTGATGACAGCAATCTCTATAATTTCTGGGAAAAACAAGCTGCTGTTCAGCTGTGCCTGCTAAATCCAGGGGCCTGGAAAAAGAAGCAATAGGAGACAAGTTCTGGCTTAATAGTTTTAACATTTCTGTAGGAAAGGAAGAGTCCTAGGACAACATTATTTTCTCCTATTATTTCTGATATGCATTTCACCTATTTTAARACAAAAGGTTTTGGATTAAGGGCTTGCAATCCCAAGTCTGATCGACCACTGGTAAGACCATAGTGGTTCTCAGTCTTGTCCTGATCCATGAGTACTGAAATCCCAATTTCAAAGGAATGGATGAGCACCTGATGGGAGAAAACATTACTGTTCTTCAGAGGAGATATTTTTGAGTAGGTTTTTAACAAAAAAAAAATTGATTATCATTCTCAAATCAAGATTTTGAAGAATATCATTACAATAGCACCCAGCTATGAAAATTGCCAGCAACATACTGAATGTACTGCAATTTAGTTTAATACTTAGCTTGTGACCTGAATATATGCAAATCTTCACTTGATTTATATTTTCCACTGTTACAGTCTGAAATTTTAACTTTGAAACAGATATTGTTAATTATCAGGCTGTTGCAGTATTAGGTTCAGATATTATGTATTTCATGGCTACTTATTAGTGATACATCATTGGTAAACTGGAAGCTCTGCGTGTTCTGAAAATGTCTGCTTCCTCTTAGTGTCAAGTCATAAATTGCAGCTATTAATACTATTCAGCAGCTTAAAAGTGGAAATGACTGTCAGGAACTTAAATGAAGTGGTTGGATAGGCCAGCCCCACTGCTTTTGGACCTTCGATCTCAATTCAGGCTGAGGTTACAGCTGAAGGTAAGCAATAGTCACAGATCTGCTCCTCCTACTCCAGCAATGAAAGTTTCTTCTGCATTGGCCTTATTAGGTAGCTGGTTGGTGCTAGGGCAGTGAGGCAGCAAACAGAGTTTGAAATTAAAGGCATTGAGATATGCTTTTCAAAAATTAGCTAAACAAAGCAATAAGATCAACATTAAAAATCGAGTAGGATTAAGGAATGTCATCCCAAATGGAAAGAAAGGTCTGGGTAGTTTCAAACTAATATTGTTCAATGCAGAATTCTTTCTTCCTTTTACCCTTCTCTTCTTTATAATAATAGGTCAGGACTTATGAAACTGTGATGCAATTGTCAGCATTGTAAGAAAGCTGGCTTACATTGATGGGGTACAGAACAGAGCAGAAAGAGCTGCTTTCCTATACCCACCATTATTACAGTTACATATCATCAGGGCTTGAATCCTTTACAAACCAATTTGATGATAATAATCTTTTTAGAAATCACCCTGCTTTTAATTGTAGTACACAAGATGCTGTGTCAAAATGGTGAAGGTTTGGTAAAACTCAAACCAAAATACTTTGTATGCATATTTCTCTTCAGGTCCTTTTTCATGTCCAAATGATAAGTTCATCATGTGGACTCCTGTCTTTGTCAGGCAAGTCACTTGCCTGTGAAATCCCATACAGATACTGAATTGCTGCTACTCAAATGTTTTTATATGTGATCTTTCTTATAGTCTGCTGACATGTTTAAATAATAGTATCATAGATAATTGATAAAATAGTGAACTTCTAAGGCTTCTTATTATTGTTCTCGTGAAACCAAAGCTGTTTACAATCTGTGCATTTTCAAGGGGAAGCAGCAACTCTTCTCAGGTTATTTATAGTATTAAAATATGATAAATGTAAATTACATACCACTTCCCTAACATCAAAACTGGCAGGATAGACTGAGCATTAAATTAGAAACAGGTCATGTGTAAGGGTCTAAGATAACCTTGTGTTGGTAAAATTGTGTTTTGAGTATCAGCTGTGGAAAACCATTGAAATTGGTGTGATGTAAACTGAGAAGTTGAGTGATAGTAAGGGGGGGGGGGGTATTATTTTTTTGTATAAAAGTTCTGTCATAATATCCACAGTGGATTTTCATCCTCCACATCCTTCTGTCCTTCTTCATTTTGAGGGAAAATATCTTTCTTGTTAGTGACTCAGATGGGAGATACTATTTAGAGAATTTTTGAAAATAAATCATTCTTATAATCCTTATTGATAGTCAAAATACTTAGAAACTTCTGATAGTGTCTGAGAAACAACTTATTTTATCAAGTAACTATTCAGAAAATTCCATGAAGACTGAACTTTAAAAAAGTGCTTTTATCCTAACAGAACCTCGAAATTAGAGTTCTTCATTTACTTTAAGTTATACCTTTCCAGCTGTTCTGCCATGGTTATGTTGCAAATAGCTAGACTTTGAAAATTTGCCACAGGCCAGTCAATGGATGAGGAATTATCTGCATGGTCTCACTGAAAGAATTGTGGTCAATGTCCAAGCATTGTTTAACATCTTCATCAGTGACATGGACATGTCTCTTCCAACTCAAACCATCCTGTGATTTTATGTTTCAATTATCCTACTGCTATTGTAAATATTTCAGGATCTCATTTAGTTGCCTGAAATTGAAGAATTATCCGGCAAAATTTGCAGCATTAAAACTTTGTCAGTTTTGGCAAAACTGACAAAGAGCTGGGATTTCATCTTGATACAAGAACAAGGCTACTCACCCTCAAAAATCAAAGATATGGAGTGGTCAGACAACAAACGCAAGAGCAGATTAACTGGGGTTAGATGTCTCTCATGCCAAAATCATGCCATTTGTTGAGTGTTGGTTACCAATGCGAGAGGGACCTGTTTAATTTTTATTTGTACCTCTGATGTGTTACACATGGGGTGAAAAATTACTCCAGGGGCTGTACACGAGATGGAGGGGAGCCCTGTCTGTACCCGAGGAGGCTTCGCCTGGCAGCGATCAGGGCAGAGAAAATTTCCACCATCGGGCTGTGAGCGACACCCGCCTTGCAGCTGGGGCAGATCCCGGGATGTCCGGGAGAAAATGCCCAGGAAATGGGGTTTTGGATAAGCTTAGCACACAAAAGCAGTGACCTGCGACACAACCGGGCCTTTTCCGTTGGGTGTTTAGGAGGGAGCGGGGGCTCGCCCGGAGGCTCAGCTCGGCCCTCCTCCGCCCCTCGCCTTTTTCTGTAGTGCAGCTCCTTTTCCTTTTTTCTGTAGTGGAGCTGTAGTGCAGCTCCTTTTCTGTCTGTCTGTCCTCCTCCCCGCTGTCTGACCCCAATTCTCCGCTTCCCCGAGGCCGCGATCTCCCCACAATCCGCCATCCCCTCACGGAGCCGCCGCCTGCACCGGCCCCGAGTGGGCCCGCAGCCAAGGCAGCCTATTCCTCGCCCACGGGAGGGACACGCAGCTTCTGCTATTTTGCAAATTGCGCCCAACCCTCCACAGGAACCCCACGGCAGCCCGTTCCTCGCCCACGGGAGGCACACGCGGTTGCTCTGTTTGGAAATCCCGCCCCGGAGCCGCGCAGGCTCCTGAAGCGCACCCGCTCCACCTGCAGAGCTCTGGTGTCCCCGTGTTCTCTTTCCCTCTCTCTTTTACTGAAGAGGAAAAAGGGGAGGAATGATGCCTGATGATTTTTTGCTTTTCCTTTTTACGCTTTCTGTACCCTCTATTCATCCGCCTGTACCCCTTAGCCCACATGCTTGTAATTCCTGAAGCTTGATATTCCAGCTTAGTTTAGGAGTTCTGCTGGGCAGAGAGACCAAACACCCTGAGGAAGGGCTCAGTGTGCCCTGTGCTATCTCAAACCCGAGCTCAGCCTTGGGTGAAGCCTTCCCTCCAGAACATCTTGTGTAAACTGAGCTCTGGCCTCATCTGGGGGGGATTCATTAGAATAGGGAGACATTACTGCATTTGTTAAGTTTCTTATTGAAGAATCCTAGATAGATATGCTAATTCCTGAAACCTATAAAACTTGTATCTTATTGGGGAATCCT
>NW_026623478.1:314652-330198 GCF_030028575.1 Malurus melanocephalus
ACACAGCAATCATCTTCCAACTACCTTCCCTTAAACATTGCTGTTAAGCTAAATTTTTTTTTTTTAGTATTTTCTATGAGTTTGCTTCCAGGCTGCTATAATGGTTTTTGTTTGCTGTTCAGAAAAAGAAACTATGGTTTCAAATTTTCAATTAATCCWTTGGCCTAATTCACATCAGGACAACACACTTTTCATGTATCCTACTGGATATATTGGAAGCATCAAGTATGTCAGTCCAGTTTGGTTGCATCTTTTGTTGAAAAAAACCCAACTTTTGCTTAATTTCAGATTCTTTCTTTGTGATTATGGGTTGTGAGCTATTAAAAGAGAGGCATCTACTTCTAATATCAACATTAGATTGTTTTAAACTTACACCAAAGTATTTATCTCAAATAAAGGCTTGTAGAAATGGACAGAGACTTCTGTCCATCCTTTGTTCCCTTATCCTGTTAGTAAATAACTCACTGCCTCACTATCCAAAGATTTTCTTTTCTGCTCTTTTTGCATCAGCACTTCTGAGACTGAACCACCTTGGTGAATTATCTGGGACTGGCAAGGCACCCTGCTGACCTGGATCCCACAAGATCCTATGAGACCATTGGAAAGACTATCATCACCCTTTCTTATGTCTTTCCTGAAGCTGTACTTCCTTTCTTAGCCCCTGCAGTTCTCCAAAATATATGTCAGATAGTTTTCAGCTCTGTAACCATTTCAATCTGGGGTTCAGAAGGATGAGATGTTCAACTGTTTCTTCAAAAGATGTTTTTCAAGCATATAACGTGATATATTTCAGGTATCTGCAATCTACTAGAATTTGTCTTAGAATGGAAAAGCCACAATCTAGAAATCTTATTCATTGCCTAGTACAGAAAAAAGCCACTTAATTAAATATTTAGAAACACATTAAGCAGTCAAAACAGTGTGCAAAATAGGAATGTTTGCTAGTCCATCAAGTTGCGTTCAAATACTATTGTTGACATTATTTTTTTGTATAACATTAAGGAAAATAAATATTCAGCCCATGTCAGGATTATTTTCATTGTTGAATTGTTTTTAATTTATATGTTTAAGTGATACATGTTTGTTAATGCAAACTGTTGGGAACAGTAGGCTGTATTTTCATATACAGATATACGTGGAATAATCATAAAATTCTCCAGATAGATTGTCATGTTTACTATACCTTGTRTGATGAATGGAGACAATACAAAATATCTTTAAAAAAAGGCAATAATGAGTACAAGGATTAATGGGAAAAGTCATTATGCAGTTGGTTGGAAACCACTGCGAAGGCTGAATTTCAATTCACTGTGTGCTCTGCAGGACAGGTGGCATGTTGACTTTTGGTTATCACAGTTTAAAAACACTGTCACCATTCCTTCAATCCCTACTGCTTGCTTAATCATCTTTTTTTTTTGTTGTGAGCCACAACTTGCTTGAGCTTAGGAATGATGTTTAGCATGGAGGAAGAGGGATTTGGAAAGGAAATGCAATAGCTTATTGCCTTCCTGTTGCTTTTGACTGGCTTCTCATGAGTTCTTCATAATTTGGTTGCTGAATATTTTTGTTTACTGGGAGTCTGGAAAGGACTGATTTTATGCACTTTTGTATTTGAAACAGGTATATTTTCCTCTAGCTAAAGTTTTAAGAATTGCTAGGGTTGTCACTGTTCTTGGTCAGATGATGACAATGAATTGACACTTTTATGAAATCAAATTGATTCTAATTTTATGTTTTCCTTGCATTTTAGGAATTTAAANTTTTTTTTTTTTCCAAGATGCTTGAATTGTGTTCTGGACATACCAAATGGTCTTTTGCACTTTGTGAGATCTAATGTCATTCTATTCAGGGATTTGTAAAGAATGTCACATAAAAAAAGAGATTATTACTGAACAGGCATTTTTTGGGCTTTTTTTTTTCTTATGTATTCAGGTGGTGGTTCTTGGTAATTTTGTTACTCATTCATAATTTACCAGCACTTTTGTGTCATTACCACAGAACAGTCATGAAATATCTTGCAGAGTTCAGATGATATTGTAATTTTTTTTGCTTTTTCCTTTTTCTTTGAAGGGCATATGATGGAGAAAGACAATGCAGCAGTTTTTAACATGTATAAAATAACATTCTTCAAAGTTAGAACAGCAGTATGGGAAGAAAAAGGATTTTCAGATAATTAGTAACAGACATCAGCTAGTATTTGTAGACTAATGGAGAATCAACACCTAAAGTTATTGTAAGGGATTGAGCCCTTGGAAAATTTCTTATTTCATTTAAGTTTAATTCAAGTTTTGGGCAMGGCCCATAATAAACACAAGTAAAATAAGGAAATTGAAATTTTATTTTTTATTTTCCTACCTTATCAGGAACTGCCTTACTATTAATAATTTAAWGTCTGCTGAGCTGGTTTGGGAAGTGTGTGTCTGTGTATGCATTTTCCTCACAGTGAGTATTTATGACAACTGAAGAAAAAAACCATTCTTGGCATTTCCCCAAAGAATGTTAGTCTTGATATACAGCTGTATTTCTATTTCTGTCTCAGCTGGAAAATTAGACACTTGGCAATGCAAATGCTATACTATGGCATTTTTGTGTCAAGCAACGACACCTTCTACAGAAAAGAATTTAAAAAAAAAATTATTAATATGCCCAGTTAAAATTTGTGTGGAATATATTTATGCAGAAATATTTAAATTGTTTCAGTACTTTGGTTCATGCAARCAAACAACCCACTTCTGAAAATTTTGAAGTTGTGAAAAGATGAAAAAATATTTAAATCTTTGCTATTGTATAAAGAAAAATAAAAAATCCCTGGTTCTGAAAGCCTTTCTTAGTCTACTGTGTACCCATGGAGTATAGCAGTCTTATACCCAAAGGGTATGTAAATATGCTAAAATCGATTCAGCTTAAAAAACAGCAATTAAGTTTATGGCTGCCATACATTGTCTTGGCTTTWTAGTGGAAGTAACTGAAAATCAGAAAAAAGAACAACCATAAAAATTAATTTTGTAGATGTATATGCAAGCTATCTGCCTATTACTTAAAGAAACAGCAGGCTTGTTCTGCCTGTTAAAATCAGAATTTCTTAATGTTATTTTTAAAAAAGAAATAAATTATAGCTAAATG
This sequence comes from Malurus melanocephalus, assembly GCF_030028575.1. Classification (NCBI taxonomy): domain Eukaryota; kingdom Metazoa; phylum Chordata; class Aves; order Passeriformes; family Maluridae; genus Malurus; species Malurus melanocephalus. The sequence goes on from NW_026623478.1 coordinate 317,776, forward strand.
ACTAGTAAAATAGTCTCTTCCTTAAAAAAATCATTGCTGAGAGAAGGCTGTTTCCAATTCATGAGATACCACACTCCAGTAACTGTAAAGAACTTGACTTCTCAGAATTATGCCTTTTTTTTTTTGTTGTTGTTGTTGTTGTTGTTGTTGTTGTTTTTTAGTTTAAAAGCTACCTGAGTATGCTACAGTGTCTAGGCCTCGGGCACACTCATTGCAGCAGTGAAGGCATTTTCTGGTGACTTTGTTGACTTGTTGTGGGATTCCCCTTGGGACGTTSCTGTTATATTTTCTTCTGTCTTGCTTATTTTGTTTTTACAACCAATTTCACAAGGGTGACATTTTCTAGAACAGTCAATTTCYGAGGCATTCACCCTGAACAAGGGACAAGAGATGTTAAATATCTATTTTGAATCACTCATGTGAATAACTCGAGGTAGATTTTCCAACTGCCCAAATGACTTCCAAAGCCATGGGGCACCATCTCCAATATACTGATTTTTACTTCTTCGCATTTTCTTTGGTTGAGCATTTGATGTTTAAAATGAGGAAAAGACCAGAAATACTCCTTCATGAAAAGGAATGTAAACAGAAGAGAAGGGCTGGAAGACTCTGGGGAGAGCCTATGTACGATCTGATTTGTTGCTTATATTGCTGTAAGGAGTTGGTGGCTGCTGTTGGGAGTCATCCCTCCCTTCGTTTTCCCCTTTAGCAGTRAGTTCTGTCTGGTATTTCCAAAGAAAGTAGCAGACTTTACTTTCTAGGGATTTACCACAAGCCATGTAGGCAGCAGCCAGTTTTGCTTATGCCTTTAAGTTAGACCTGTCTCTCTGAGAATAAATGTGCATGAGAATGGCTTCCACAGTGACWTGTTCAAAATGCAGTTCCTGCTATACTATTTTAATAGTCTCCTTGCTGACCTGACAACTTAAATTCGTGATATATGCATAGACCAAAAGAAGATTTTAGTTTACTGAACAGTTTCTTACTGWTATTATTGTATTTACTGAGGCTTGTTTTCATAGAATCAATCTGTACAGCTACTCCATGGTTTCCCTACAAAGATATCTATAAATACAAATGAATACATGCACACACATACATATGCAAATGCATGTATACATTTGCATTTGTTCACACTGATCAGCAATATTATCTTTTGATGTGTGGTCAAAAAGGATGTGTTTGGATAYGCTTTCACAGTCAGAACCTATTTAGTGGATTTGTAATTGCATAGTAAGATCCTGTGGTTCTTTGGGCAATATTTATTAGGCTCACACAGAGCAAGGAGCTGACTCTCGCTACTACCCTGGAGGCTGAAGATATCAGCTTCAGGATTTCCTGCGGCATCACTTAGTGCAGTGACTGAGAAATGAGATTTTGATTTCAGAAAGCTTCACTAAGGACTGCAGTAAAAYGTGGCATAACACATTGTGGTATCTACTTACTGAGCTCTTGGAAAATTAACCTTTATTGCTAGCTTCTAAAKTTCTAAAGTTGTGTATTATTTATAACTGCCAGTGGTCATGCTACTTTGTTGAATTTTAAACTTAACTAAAAATGTTGACATTACACATAATTTACTTCCTAGCAATCCCATATTTCATTTTTAAGTTGCCTAAATTTTCTGAARTATCATGTGAATGTAGGGAAATGACAGTCCTTGACTGTGATGCTAAAATTCTAAAGCTTGTTAAAGACAATGAATGAGCAAACTCTTGTGTATTTCTCTGAGTACAAATATTGTTATAAAAAATAAGATATCACAAACTGTTGTCAAAGTATATTATCTTACTCCCTCATCTTTATTACATTTGTAATACTGAATGCAGTAGGTTTGTGCTTAGTTCTGAGATGCTTTGAAATGTGAAGCTTTAATATGGATTATAGATAAATTCATAATTTTTTAAGCATTTCTTCCCATTCTTCCTTTTTTAAACTGCTATTGTTTCTTCTTTCTAACCTGTTCTCTTCTAAGATGTTTTGAGACCGTTTTCAGAAAATGCATTGGCTACTGAGTAACTTGATTATCAATGAAAGTGCAAAAGATTCATGGTCTCTTTAGAAATCAAAACTTGTATATGTGGTACCTTCTGAGAATTTTTTCAGTTGCTCTCCAGTGCTGTGATTAAGAGGTCAATATCAAAACCACATTGGCTTAATCTGGGTCTTAGTTATAATATTAAACAACCATTGATCCCAGCCCTTTCTGGGGATCCATTAGAGAAGACTATTTTTGTGTAAGCTACCATAATGAATATAGATAGCACAGATAGGCTGCTGTCTTGCTTGAGTAGGCAGATTTGTCCTCCCATTCCTCTTTCAACACACTGAAATATCAGATATTAGCCCTATCAACTTATCCTGAAGAAAGTTGATAATCACCATGACTAGATGACACCCTCTTAGTTATATGACGAATTAACAAAATGTTTAGTCTCTGCTTTCACCAGCAGTTCATACCATTTAATCCCTAGAGTAAGTAAGTAGAAATGCAAAGATTTTATTCACATGTTGGAAGTGAAGACTAAAACATGATGCGTGCTTTCCTTATTGCCATTTTTATTAGCATTCACCTCTGGTTTGGTGCAGGGAATATGTTTGTTTGAACTTGCTCATGGGAACTTGCTCTCCTAAAAGGAAATTACAGGTGTCTCTGCTGGTTACTTTGGTGTGCTCTTATTTTTTCCCTTTCCCTTTCTAAGATGACCAGATTTTTTTTTTTTTCTTTTAAATCAAGTGTTCATTTCATTGTGAATCTTGTGCTCAATTTATGGTACTATTAAATGAGAGCAAAACTAATGAAGGGCATTCTTTTCTTTTTCCTGTTGGTGGGTGGAAAAGTCTATATGATAAAAAGAAATAAATAGATGTTTCAGGGGGGTGTGTTGCAAAGTTTTAGTAGGGACCCAATGAACTTTCAATGTGTACATAAAGTTATAATTTAAGCTCCAGGGTTAAACGTAGTATGTGCATGTATTTGTTTTATGGTGGTTTTAGTTACATACTTTAAAGAAAGAATAGAATGTTTTTAGTGCCTTAAATTGCTCACAAAAACTTTCAATGTGTACATAAAGTTATAATTTAAGCTCCAGGGTTAAATGTAGTACGTGCATGTATTTGTTTTATGGTGGTTTTAGTTACATACTTTAAAGAAAGAATAAAATGTTTTTAGTGCCTTAAATTGCTCACAAAAACTGTATTTAATTTTTATTTAATCGCAAAAACTGACATTTTGACAATGTCAATATTACAATTATTTACTTTGTTTCAGCACCAGTGTACAATCAGTGTTTCTTTTTCCTGGTACTCTAGGAAGCAGGCACGGAAGGACAGAAGATGAAAGCTCCTATTCCCAACTTGATTCTCTTGTATGCTACTCTGACTCAGAGCTTGAAGGTTGTGACCAAAAGGGGATCAGGTAAGTAAATCCTTCTCTCTGTGCTTACAATGTGGCTTGGAAAGAAGTTCTTAATGTTTGGAAGTATATAGTAGGATGTTATGGTGGTTCGGAATATAGTTAAGAGGATTTCAAATTCTGCAGCAAAAAGAGTTGGCAGCTTCTACATGTTTTAGGCTATTGTGTCATGTGGACTTGATAAAAAAAAAACCAGATATGTCATATGAAATGAATATGACCATTGGTCTGCTGAAGTTATTCCCAGAACTGTTTAACTTACTTAAAAGAYGGTTGCATTCAGTGTTTTTGGGTTACTGGATTTATCTGTTTGACTRTATACTTTGGGAAATTAAGATCATAGGGTTTGAGTTTAAGCAACAGCAAACAGATCAAACACATTAAATTTAATAACTGGGAAAAGCGAACAGCAAAATGTGGTTTTGAAAGTGGTATCTGATATTTGTTTGAAGAGTTTAATTCAGCAAAGAAAATAGAGTTGGTACTCAGACAGTTGGGTAGTTTTAGGTTTATTTTTTCTCTGTCAATCTGAAATTCTAATTTTATTCKCTTTGGTTTTTCATTGGATAATGAAAAAAAAAAAATAGGATGCTACTTCTGCAACCTGTCTTGCTGTATTGCACTAAAGAAAACTAAATCCTTAATGGAAGTTTTAATTCTATGTTGGTGGATTAATGACAGTCCTAATCCCATGTTGGTTGAATTAGTTAATTAGGGTGTTTTTGTTAGTTGTAAGTTTCCTTGTGGCATTAGAGTGTTTTAGGTAGCTTTTGTTGTGCTGTTCCAGAAGTCTGTCTCTGATTTATTTTTGTCTTTTGGTTGGTAGTAGTTGTAAACTGGTGCTTGGGGAGAACATAGCTCTTTATACATTTTTGGCAACATCTTAAATTATACTTTGCATTTTCAATGGATTATATTTGTAACAACAGAATGAAACTGATTATGTCGCCAATATTTTAATACTTGGAAATGTTGATATAGGGACGACAAATAAGGAGTACTACTACAAAGTAAGGTAATCCTCAAAGAAAACTTGAGATTAAAGTTTATTTGGGGTTATTTAAACCCAAGAAAACTGAAATACTTAAATGGCATACAGAGCAAAGGAGCTGGTGATGRGTTGACATGTTTAAAGGATGCTGAAGCCTAGGTAGATAATATAGATACCCTTTGAAAGTGTCTGGCTAAGATTGTTCTGTTTGATTAATATTTGTAAACTTTAAGTCAAGGCCTCTTAATCCAAATTGAGTTGAAACATTTTTGATCATCTTAAAGTAAATTTTACAAAGACGTCCATTTTAAGACACTAAAAAGCACTCCAGTCATCCTCTGTTACTTGAAAGTGACAATAATAACAACTTGGGTTGTCTTTGCATTTTATTTCGTAATTTTTTGTCTGTATACTCTTCATCTAATTAGCCACTGCAAGGAAAAAATAGGTAAATACGCAATTTAATTTATGTTTGGGTAAGTAATATAATTGCTGTCCAGCAAAAGAAAAAACACACAAATTTTTTCAAKATAATTTAACTTGAAGGACAGTCTTTTCAAGTTATCTAGAATACGTTCTCATCCTGATGCTGTAATGAAAATGAAAAACCATAATGCAAATCTTTGGATCATACCTTACTATAACATGGGGTCTGGATGTTTTTGCATGAGATCTGCTTCTGCTGTAGAAAGCTTCAATTAGATGTGTCACCAAGGGAGTGGTTTGTGAAATGGTGTGTGCAAAGGAAAATTCTATGTGTTACTGAGGTCTCAGATCCTTCTGCCTTTGGCCATTTTGCTTTGTGATTTTGGATTTGAAGAACTGCTTCAGTGTTAGATGGAATGAAATAACAGGTGATGATGCTTGGTTTACTTTTGTTGTTGTTTGGTTTGATTTGGTTTGGCTTGGTTTGGGTTTTTTTTGCTCCTTTCCGTGCTCAGGACAGCTATTTTTGCAATCCTGAAGTGTTTCTACAAAGAAAACCTTATTTACTTTAACGGAAATTTAAGAAAATAAAGTTGATTTACCTGTACTGGGAAAGTATAAATGGTTTCCTAAAGTTAGTAGTTGGAAGTAGGAAAAAATCAACTTGGAAAGCAGAACTAAAGTTTTATGTGTACATGTTAACCTGAGGCAGACTATGGTGAGGGCATGGTTTACATCTCTTCAGTCAGTTCTACTTGTTAAATCCATTTTGACCTTGAAATGTCAGCTAATAGCAAAATGACTGGGGGGAAAAAAAAAAAAGAGTAGTATTTTTATACTTATGAGTTGTTATAAATATGGAGTAGCAGTAACCACCTTTTTGAGATATATTGCTTTTCTTTACTTCCTTCTGTTATGAATTACGGGAATGTAATAAAGTTAAAGAAGTTGTTGCATTAATGTGCTWAATAGTTGTTCTAATTGGGACTTAATCCTTCTAACTCAATTTTGTTGAGCTTATTTCTATGGACCAAATATTAAAACACAGATCTCCTGTTCTTTATTTATTCTATTTATATATTTTCACATATATTATATCTTTTAAATGTACTTACTAAATACATATTTTAATGYAWATTTATGTTTATTTTTATTATTMTATATTCAKTATTTAATGTTAMAAAGRGATCTGTCCTTAAAAATATGTCTTTTCAATACTGTGAGATTTTTCCTACTAGAGTACTTCACCACTTTTCTAAGTGTATCAGCTGCGTTAAAAAGGTAGTGATTATCATAAGTACAAATTTCTCCATCAATAAGAGATAAATTTCCAACCACTTCTTTGAATTGTCAAGATCATGAAAACCTTCCTTCAGGAAGTCACTTTCTGAAACTAGCAATAGTTTCAGAAAACTAGCAACAACGCCTGTTGGCTTTCAGGACTGAAGTTATATCAAATAATTAGCTCTGTGTGAAAACAGCAAGAATCAATRTGTTATTCTTGGTTTTGTTTGTTTGAAAAGAAGGTTAAAAAGACTTCACAACAGAAGAAATCTTAGATTGAGCTGCATTGGATTAGATCTCTGATCATGAAAGCAGTCATTATAAAAAGCATTTGAATTAAATTACTTAAAGGTAGTCCTTGAATCTTTCTACCACTGTGTGTTATGAATCAGTTAAATATAATGATATAGGGAATAAAGGGAATAGTATTTATCAAATGTTTCTAACATTAGCCAGAAAATGCTTTAAATTAGCTTGCTCACAGCTGTTTGTCTTACCTATTTAACACTTTATCTTGYRTGATTGTGTTTTTGTCTGACAGAAGATACTTCTTTTTTTCAGTTAATATTTTAAATAAGTTCTGAACAGTTTCAAGTTACTTTTTTCATATATACTGGATTTCTTTTACATTGAGACCATATGTTGACTGTGCTTTTTACACGAGAATGGCTGGGTGAACAGTTGTAGTAGCTTTTGTTACTAAATACAAATGATGCAAGAAACTTCTTCCTAATCCATTTAAAAGCTAAAACTTAAGCACACCTTAACTTTTCCTGTCAATTATAGTTGACCATACAACACCTACAAGTTGTAGTGCATTCTCAAGAAAGAAACTTCACAGTGGACATCATGTTATTAATTGGGTGTTTCAGGTATTCAGTGAAAGCCTCCCTGAACTGGAGAGGCTTCAGAGCCTGCAATAGTAAACTGAAAAGGAGAACTTTCTTTTGGCATATGATAGAGTAGATCTCAGAAAAGATCTGCTAAATGGAAAACTGACTCTTGTACTGCTCTTCAGCTCCTTTTAATATCTTAAAGCATCTTCCTTCATGAAACAGCTCCTATCTAATCACTCTGATCTGCTTGATGCAAAGGAAGAATAAATATTTAAAGTCTACATATTTTGAATCATTCAGCACAGAGTTTCACAGGAATTGAATTAAACTTCAAAAATGTAGAAAATAATGCCTGTTTCTTAGCGTGAAACCAAACTACATATAAATTTGTAATATGCCTAAGTGTGTATTTATTTTTTGTGCAGTTCAGTTCAGTCCTTGATAGTATTTTGAGAACTTTATGGTACTGAATTTCTAAATGTTTTCCTTTCAGTGATTTTTCCTGAAGTTACCCAGTTTCATAGTTTGAACTAAATTGTTGATTTTTTTTTTAGTCATGTGGTTTTACATCCATAGAAACTTAGATTTGTAAAAGTCTCTTCTTCACAGGTTGAATGGTATTTGATCACTTACTTGTGGTGAATAGAGTTTTGGCTTATGAATTATTTAATATTCATCAAAGAGGAAGTAGGTTAGGAAAGAGAGCCTCTTGCTGATGCATACAGACTTTTTTCCCCTCTAATATATATGTTAAATATAATACTTGAACACTGCATTGCCATCTGGTGGTTTTTTCCAAGGATGCTGAATAAACAAAAGAAAAAAAAAGGTTGGGTTTTTTTTGTTTTTTTGTTGTTTTTTGTTTTTTTTGTTATGTTTTGTTATTTTGTTTTGTTTTTTTTTTTCTGTTTTTAAACACAAATGTAAAAGGCAAAATGTGGGCAAAATTCTAAAAAGAGATTTCATTGCATAAAACAATTATGAGCTTATCAGTATATTGAGTTATTGTATTTTTCACACTCAGGTTGCCTAATAACAGTTTAGTATTGCCTTTTATAAAAAGAGGTGAGAGTTGTTAATGCTGCCTGTAGTTTTCTGATTGCTACAGATTATTTTGCATTATGAGTTATTTAATATTCTGAGTTCAGTTCAGCTATTGTGAATAGAAGTTTTGTTTTCTAGATCAAATTTATTCTATGTTGGAATGATTTAGCTGGAAGGAAAATCTTTCCAGTGATGTTTTTTTTTTTTGGGATATCTGTGAGATCCTTCACATCATTATGATGGGATTAAAGTCTAAATAGGTATTCTGTTTTGTAGCAGAAGATTACTTCTCTTTTTTATGTCCAGTATTTTTGTACCTTAGCTATTATTACTCAGTTTGATTCTTATTGCTGGACTTGGATGAAAGATCAGTGTTACGAAAACAAGGTAGTAAAGACTTTGATATGCTCTTTTTGAATTTTATTATATTTTTGTAGGAGCAAAATACTAATTTTAATGAGGCAAAAATTATTTAGAGTTCTTCTGTTCTAAAAGTAGTGAAATTTTGAGGAACAGACTGGAAATATATGCTAAAAGCTCAAGTAGTTGTTCTTTAAGATCTATAAGCTATTTTTTCTAAATTTTGGCTATCCATGATTTTTTAGGATTTATTATTTATGAAAAAATAAGTATATTTTCGATAAAAATAAGAGATGTATAAAGAATATCTTGGCATAAAAAAAGACAGTTGCTGTTTTTCGACTTATTTTTAAATGGAAAAGGAACCCATGCAATATGGGACTTAAGATCAACAAAGCCAAGATTTTACACCTCATGAGGAATGGTATAATGAGAACTCAACAATGTAGTTAAAAAAATTAAGTAAGGAATATAAGTAAGTCAAGACAGTATGAGAATACTTTGCAGCTAGGAACAATTTTTGAATTGTACTTAATAATTGAATTGGCACTATGTTATGAAACATATTTATATATATGTGTGTACAATCCAGCTTACATGGCAAAAAAAACTTTGGGAAATTCCACATAATTAAGGAATTACTAAGGTGTAGCAGAGATCTGGTACCCCTTATTTGAGTATTTGTATTTTTAATTTTTCTTTAACAACCCTTCCAGGTGAGATTTGGTTTCCTAATTGTATAGTACTACATAAATAATCCTGTTCTTCTTGGTATCTTCCTTTCAGTAATGTTCTGTTTTTCATTCTTCTTATGTTTTGGTTGCCTAAGTATTTTCCTTTCAGATTGTTGTCAAAAGGTAATTAGTTGATGGATGTCATACTGGATCTGGTTTTCACTGAATAGCAATAAGATAGTTCCAAAATAAATTAATATACCTRTTGTTCTATTTCTTTTGCCCTTTATAAACAGAAAACTCACATATTCCATACTCCAGGTACTGTGAGCTTGGAGCAAAGCAATTAYAGCAATTAAAGGCTGTGCTGCTTGTAAACCATAGGAGTTTATGCCAATTGATATTAATGGCTCCTAGCTGTTGTTTTCACTCTGTTACAGAATGTTAGCTTTCCATTATTAATTGATGAGACGTGTGGCTTGTTATGTGGTTATGCAGAACCTGAAATAATATTTAGAGTTTATCTATGTCTATTTGATGTACAAGATTAACTTCCATGAGCAATGTCTTWAAACTGGAGCAATCATGACTGCTATTATTACTATGAAAACCTCTTTTCTATCTCTCTTTTTGGTGACAGGAAGAAAAGGTATAGTGAATGTCAGTCCTAAGCAAATATGTGTGTGCCTTTCTTATTGCACTGGGGAACAGGAATATTTTTGCATCATGACCTGATTAAGAAGTGAACCTTGCTTCTTATGAGGATTGTTTCAAAAAATCTCATTTTGAATTGGCACATAAATATGCAGCCTAGTTTATGGTTGTAGCTGTGGGACTTAATGGGGAACACTGTGAAATATTTTTCTTTTTGAGGGASAAGAGAGAAAAAGGTGAGGCTGAAACTTTACACTTAAAAACACAGTGGGGATAAACAGAAATCCTTGTTGTTCATTCTCAGGCAGATTTCTTATACTGTGATCTATTAATTCATTCTATATTGATTTTGTTGACACTGATGTTATTCTCGTTTTTGTGCTAAGAATAAGATATGGTTTAGTTTTCTTTTTGCACCTGTTTTGTTTTAATTTAAAGATGRTTATCCTTCTCCATTTAAATGCATAGTAGAAATCAGTTCTAAATTTTTAATGTTAAAACTTCCTCTTCATAGTTGAAGAATTAATTAACAGTGTATCCACTTTCTTGAATTTTTCCTAATTACTCTGCAAGATATAGTTGTGTGTCAGTGGTGGAGGGGGTTTCTTTCTTGCACATTTCTTTTAAAGATAGAAAATCTTCAAAAGCGAAACAGCAATGGGGTCAGCTGAGATGAATGATTCCTTTTGCCTGCTGGGAGGGAAGCCTTGATGATCTAGAGATGCAAAGACTGTGTAAACACTCTGCCTCCTTCAACACTTGCACTCTTGTCCTGAACTTTGGTCATCTTCTGGAGAGAAATGTGAGGCCTTTTGAATTTAATATAAGCCACAGAAATATTTTACAGCTTGCTATTTCTACATGGCAGCAGGATATCACGAGAGCAGTTAGTGTCCTTTAGCACCTTCTTTAAACATCAGAAGTATCCAYATCCCCATCCTGCAGCAATTCTGACAAAGCCAATTTTGGTATGATCCYCAACTTCTTTCTTAGTTTATGAAGGTAAACACCTGTTTGATTATTGTTAGGTAAAAACGCGTGACTTGCTGTTTGTGAATCAAGATCCTGGAACAAAGTAGGAGTGAAGAATCAACTTACTTAAAAAAATTCTGCATATTCAGAAAATTAGAGGGTTTCTTTAGTATATGGTTTTGAACCTGGGGTTTGAGTTTTTATCTGTTTGTTTATGCTATACTAATATGGGAAGCATTCGATTTTTTAAAAAAGAATAATCCTTTACMATACTGCATATTTATTTAGCTACAGAATATTGTATGTGTTGCACTGCTCTGAATTTTCAATGTAAATTTTCATTTGAAAAATTGTGAATAGTAATCTTGCTGGAAAGAACATCAAGTTTTACTTGTTAGCTTAAGCAGTGCTTGGCCATGGGAATGGTTTGGCTCCAATGGTCTCTRTTCTGTTTTTCTAAGCTAAGGATACTGTTCAATATGTCAGATGAACGGCAAATATGAGGATTGTGTCCCAAGGGATAGTGGGGAGACTATGYTGTAAAGAAAGAAATATAATTCTGTTCCACTGGAGGATTTGGGCAGTAAGGAATGACTGCATCTCAAGCATAAATCCTTTGTGACACATTACTTATTTTGCCGACACTGTGAAAGCAGTAACTGTTACTTGTCCTGTGAGCATTTATGAACAGGAAGGCTGGCATTTTAAAAATAGTTATATGACCTTTGTTGTTGCTAGGATCCATCCTGATACTTTTCAGAGTCCTGGGAGATTGTGACTACCACAGTATGTGAAAGGACCGCCTGTGTTTTAGCAAAGGGTCAATGGTTTATAGTATGCAATATATATTAGGAAATGACTAATGRTAGTAAAGGAGACAAAACAAAATCTGAAGCCAAAAGGACAGTAATAGATATTCTTACATAGTTTAGTCATAGAGTTCAGTCACTGCTTAGGCTGACTCTCTTCTTCCACAGTCCCTCTTTTCCCTGAGGCACCATTAATGATTGTTCTACTGATTGGCATCTGTTGGCAAATGGCCTAAAGGATTTAAAAGAGCCARTGAACTTTGATCAGAAATCACTGTTGCAGAAGATGCATTTATTTGAATATTATCCTGTCAATTTTATGTAGAATAATGACTGTGGAGAATAAGAAGACAAAAAACCCTCAAGGACAAGTAATGGCCATCTGATATACTTTTCTTCTTTTTTTAAGTGTGCTCAGATATGAAATATTATTAAAATATAGAAATAATAGCCATGAAAATAAATTCTGCCCATTAGAATATATTTTGTTGTTACACTTAAAGAAAATTCAAATTAATGAAATCTGTCCTATTAAAACACTTCCTGACTTGCGCTTCGTGAAGGATGRAGGGAGAAAGTGCTGTAGATGGGGATCAACTTAGCATGGAATGAAGAAGTTGTCCTTTAGATTGCAATTCTGAATTYTTAAGCCATTCTTGCTCAGACTTGTTTTAGCTGTTATGATCTTTACTTCACAAATAGGTTACACAAGCTCTTGTAAGATTTGTATCTTTATATTTTTTTTTTCAAAGTAAATTTTTACAGTTATCAGGAGAATTATCAGTCTGCTGTAATGGTAAATTACGACACAGTTACATTAGTTGAGAGATGAGGGTTCCTGTAATTTCATCATCTTGCTCTGTACACATAACTTATTTCAGGAAACTGTTGGTTGTACAGATGCAAAGCAGACAATTGTGCTAAAGCAATCTGAAAATTGATTTGGAGTAGCCCACTT
>NW_026623478.1:330239-338778 GCF_030028575.1 Malurus melanocephalus
TAAAATCTGACCTAGCTGCAAGCAGCATTAGTTAAAATTGCTTGGTACCTGTWSAGAATGTTCYATTTCTTTCACAGTAAGATTAGGTATCTCTTGAAAGCTATAAATGTATTGGAAGTTTACTGAAACTCAAGACAATGAATGAGGCATGTGTGAAGCTGCATGGAAAAATGAGTATATTTAACATTTTTTTTTTTTACCATTGGCCTGCTGCCTCACTTAACCCTACCTAATATGCTTATTAATACTAGGAACATACTATTTTTCCTTATGGGAAAAGTTGCTGGCTAATGCTGGGTTTTCTWCCTTCAAATGCTTTTATATAATTATTTTTTTAATAAGGTTTGTCATAGCAAGTAAAACAAAGACAGTGACTTTGGGATATTAAAAATAAAACTGCAGGCCATAACATACACAACTTCTGAAAAAAAAAACCAGCAACGTACATGATTTGGTCATATCAGAAAAGAGCAGCCTTTTAAAAAAGTACAAGGTAGACCTGTCTTAAATTCCAAATTTTCTGCTGAATGCAGGTGGTGTAACCCAGMGTGAATTCTGAAGGCAGAGCAGAGAGACAGGGAAGAATGCAAAATCCCTAATAAGTGTATAGAGATATCTGTGCCATGAGGGAAGGCTCACTTCCTTCCTACGGATCATGGAGCTAAGGAGGCTCTGTTAAGCTTTCTCACGGGTGATTGCTGGGGGAACGCACAGCAGAGGAGGAGGGGAAACATGGAACAGCAGTGTTAACCTCTGAGCCCTTTCTAATCAATCTGAGCCAGGTATGAGAAGCAGTCCAGCTGCCATTCCTACAAGTGACTGATGCACAGCTSATGGGTTCACAAGGGGCAGGCCAGCATGGAGGCCAGTGAGTGCATTGTTTTAGTTCTGCTGACGGCTCCAGGCACTTCACGCAATCTGCAACAAAGTCACTGTTTTTTTGTATTGTGTGTTTATTTTTGCCATTGGCAGAGTTTTAAATGTAATTTATACTTTTGTTACTTGAGAGACAAAGTAAAATTTAAAACTTTGTATTTTTCTAGGAAATTGAATAAGGGTCAGTAACAAGACATTCTAGTTTGGTGATAAAATGCATTTTTTTGAAACAATTATTCAGCGGAAATGCTAGCTGGCATAAGTTTACAAATATGTGTGCTTTCATTTTTTAGTGTACAACTTGCTGTGATTTTTTACAAAAATGGGACTATTCATGGATGAAGTAGGAAGCTTGAAATTAGAGAAAGTCTGAAAAAAACCCCATGACCAACCATGTTTGTAAAATACATTTTTATTGTGAGACGTAGCTCTCGTGTCAAGAATAGAAGGAACAAATTGCTTCTGGTGATTAGGAATGATAAAATAAGATGGCTTATATTTTTTTTGATTAATATTTTTTCTCAATACATTTGAAATTTAAAAATAATATGTAAGATTTGAGATTAAGGAAAACACTTCTTTTTCTCAAATTTTCAAAGTAAACAAATGTATGACAAACATGAATAAATTAATACATTTTATTGGTTCTCTTGAAATAACCGTTGTTAATGTTTTCTGAACATTTTTGTTATAATTCTCCTGGTTAAATTATCGTAAGTCTGTGCAATGGCATAAAGATAATGAGATGTCTTAACAAAAAATAGATTGGACAGGGTGTTACTTAACCTAAAAAATTATCACTAAGAGTTTTCTCAACAGTACATCAAAATGCAAGGTCATTGCCCACAAACTTGCACAAGAAAAGATAAAAGAAACTAGTGGACAATTTTGAGTATGTGAGTGACTGAATCCARTGTAATTACACTTTTACAGTGCCTAGAGCAGCTGTTAGCCCTCCTTCACAATAAGGCTCCATGAAAAAGCAGCTGTCCTTACTATCATCTGACTAGTGTCATGCTATCTGGAAGTCAGAGAAACTGAAAAGAAATGAAATTTTATGCATATTTAACTAGGTGGACTCCTTTATTCATTTATGACTGCATTTCAGTTTGTCACTGCTAAGTAATGCATGTGGAACAAACCTTTGCATTTCAAAGGAGCTGATACTGATCCACATTCAAAGCCAGCATGTTTTGTGTGTTTGGTATTAAAGACAGTTATGTTARAATGCTGCTGTTCATACCAGCTCTGCAGTAGATGCTGCWTKTAGKATCCATGATGGCTCATATGTACGAATGCTACAGCTTTCATTAGGGAGGATCATTTATTCATTTCCAGTTGTGCTTGAACAAGACCATTCAGCAGTTACTTTCTCACTATAAAAATATTGTATGTTTGAAATATCTCAAATTTTTCTTTCTGGTAAGTMATGAGATCCAAGGAAAGTACTGAAGTCATGTGCTAAGTCCCCAGAATTAATCACTTCTTCTGTTTGATTCATTCGTTGGTTTTAGTTGTTGTCTGTGATTCACAAGTTAGATGAGAAAGAAATTCATGTTCCATAGTACTTCTGAGCCTTTTTCTCATTTCCTTCCTTCTGTGTAGATGTACAAGATGAAAGATCTAACAGGGTAAGGTAGTTAGCCATCACTGGACTGCAAATTGTTAGATGTTCCCGGGCTAAGAAACTCAGGTTTAAAAGATGTTTTTCTGTGCTGGGATAGATCATCAACTTCAAGATACTGTGAGTTGTGATCAACAGTGAGAAAGCGTTTGTCTGCACTCACAACTTTCTACATAACTGTAGACAGTGCAACAGCTGTTCTCACCAAAAACATTGCTGTTGGGGATTCTATGTCCAAGTTCTGARTTCCTTTTCCTGATAGACAGTTGCAAATGTTAGTAAACTATAGGAACTCTTGGAAGTGAATTACTTTGACAAGCTGTGTCATGTGGAAGAGGAACCTGGATAGGTTGGGTTCATGGGCTGAAGGCACTTGTATGAGGTTCAGTAAGTCCAARTGCCAGATCCTGCACTTGRGTCACAACCTGGGGCAGCACTGCAGGCTGGGGAAGAGTGGCTGAAAGGTCCCTGGAGGAAAAGGCCCTGGGGGTGCTGGTGAACAGCAGCTGAACAYGAGCCAGGTGTGCCCAGGGGGCCAAGAAAGCCAAAGGAACCTGGCCTGGATCAGCAATGGTGTGGCAGCAGGGTCAGGRCAGTGATTGTCCCTCTGTACTCGGCACTGGTGAGRSCACACCKCAATCCTGGGTTCAGTTTTGGGCCTCTCACTAAAAGAAAGGCATTGAGGGGCTGGAGCGTGTCCAGAGAAKGGCAWTGGAGCTGGGGAAGGGTTTGGGGGCACAAGTCCAGTGAGGAGCTGAGGGARCTGGTGGTGTTCAACCTGGAGAAAAGGAGGCTCAGAGGGACCTTATTGCYCTCTACAGCTGCCTGAAAGGAGGYGTAGAACATGGAGGTCAAGCTGCACCAAGGTTCAGGCTGGACATCAGGAACAATTTCTACACTGAAAGGATGCTCAATCATGCCCAGGGAAGTGAAAAGTMACCATATTTGGAGATGTTSAAGAACTGACTGGAYGTGGCACTGAGTACAGTKGTTTAGTTGACATGGTGATGTTCAGTCCAAGATGGGACTCAATGTTCTTAGGGATCTTTCCCAACTTTGATGATTCTGKGATTCTGTRTAATTTTAAAAGTCTCTGATTCTCTAATTATTTGCATCAAATATGCTTTGTTATACTTGGAGAACTTCCCAATTCCTTTCCTTTTTTACCTGCAGCTACTAAAAATTAAATTTTACGTTTTATTAGATTGATTTCATTAATATGTTCACTCAAAATAGCCCTTTATTTTCTCTCCCATTTGCCTGATCTTAATTTCTATGCTAAATTTAATATGAAGGCTTTAAATCTTGTCTCTTGCTTAGGGGAAAGGTCAGGCATCAAGTTCCATCATGCTCCAGAGAAGAAGAATGTGTTATGTATGCTTTGTTCACAGTCCTTCACTGCTTTGAGCAATTCTGAATGATCAGTTACATGTGAGAGTAGTTTCTGTTTACATTTACTTCTGTCAAAGCAGAGGCAAACACTTCTTGCCTTTCCCCCCGCTTCTTGAAGACATTTCTTGTTGAGCTTTATTGTGTTTGGGGATTGATTTTGGATGTTTTATTTTTTACTGTAGTTAGTTAGTTTTGATATAAGTAGTACAGTGCTGTATATATATATATTTTTTTTTTTTAATTTTGGGGTGAAATTGTAATACCTACTGAACAAGTCTCTATTTGACTTATGGTAGCATAGTGACATAATCTAAATATTCTAAAAGAATAATTAAAGTTGCTAGTATATATGAAATAGAAACAAATATGGAGACAAATTCCATTACCTGAATCTACCATTCCAATAACTGGTGTGGACTTTGCTGCAGTTGTTAGTAGAATAATACTGAAATGCTTTTTGACCACAACTGAAGATTTTTTTTCCGTATCTATGTGATTTTATTGGCAAAGATTTTGTCATGAACTGAAGATGGCTGAGCCAAGTAATAGTTCAATTTTTTTCAGATTTCTTTTATAGGGTAATTCAAGTTGGGAGAGATCTTTGGAGGTCTCAAGTTTAAGGTAGGGTCAGCTCTGACATCRGGCTGGGTTGCTCAGGACTTTATTCACGTGAATCTTTTAAAACCTCCAGGGACAGAGTTTGCACAAAGCAGTTCTCTGGGAAATTGACTCAGTTACATATGGACTCTTGCCTTCTGCTAGGGGTCTCAAAATACTCTTTTATAGTTCAGAATGACCTCATTAATGAGTTAAAAACTGTCTGGTAGACACAATATCTTAAGAAAATCTGAAAAAGGGGAAAAAAAAGGCAAAATCAGCTAGTTGATAACAGTCTTGGTTATCTGCTGTAAAATAAAGAAAAAGAATGCATCTAAATAAAAATAACTAACTACTTTTTCCTTGAAAAAGCCTTTATAATGAAACCAAAAGAGATAATTTAATATTCAATTAGTTCAACTTCCTGCATAATTTATTTCCATATGTATACTTTCCTTTAAGTTTTTTTTCTTTTCCTTAAGGCAATTTACTGCTTCTGTTAAAGGCTAGTGRAGATTAAATTCCTGATGTGAATAGAAACCTGATAGACCCATCAATTTTTTATTTTGTTTACATATAAAGTTATTCAAATTCATGGCAATAACCTCAAAATTTATTATATGAAATGAAGGGTTTTTAAATAAATTGCAACTCTGATTYCTCTAATATATTAGAGTTGGAGTAAAACCTTTGAAACAAACTGTGTGATTGGGAAAAATTCCATGAAGTGTAGCTAACCCTTTCAATAATACTGCTACTATCAGAAAACTGTTCAATGCTATGTATTGAGCATACTATTAGACATCATTGAAACAATGAATTATGTTAATTATTGAGCAAGAAGCTTAGATTTTAACTAGCTAGCCTGTGACTATTTGAAAGAGGGAAATTCTTGCTATACTTTTTGAAAAAAACAGACAAAAAAAAACACTATCCAAAACAGCCACAAAATCAAACCAACTTCTTGTATGGTTTTAATTCATATTACTCTTTTTAATTAGGGTATAGACACAAAAATCCTGAATCACACAATTTTAAGCATTCAAGAAGTTCCAGCATAGTTACTGATGTTGTCTGTTTCATATTGGATCAGTGGATAGTGTGTTTTCATGGTAAGCACTAAACACCTGCAGATGAATCTCCTTGACCACAACTGACTTGTCAACACCATTTTAATCTATAGTTTAAACTTCTCTTTTCAAAGGTGAAAAGAGCACTTTTTTTTGTTTTCTGAATTAGATAATTCAGGATCTAATGTTTTCCTCAGAACTCTGCTGGGGGTCTGTCATGCTCAAGGATAAACCCTTCAAACAGTGGTCAGATTATGGGGTGTTTTCTTTGTTTTCTTTTCCTTCTTATGTTGGCATCCAAATGGATTAGTGTGTCATCTCAGAAGCTAATCACAGGTAATTAAATTGATTTGTATGCAGCTGAAGTCAAGAGTCTTAAAGAAGGGTTGAACTGCTTCCTGAAAAAAATAAAGGAGATAAAGCCCTGGCCAGAGGTAGGAGAGGAAGTAATTTAATAAAAAACAAACAAAAAAAAATCAAAACCAAATGAAATGAACAAACAAATTCTGAATTAATTTTGTTTTATGTAAGATTCTATTTTCTTCAGGTCCCAACACAGTTATATAGCTGTGTCTGAAAGGATAATTAAATAAAATACAAATATAATTCTAAAGCAGTGTGGCTCATGTTTAACACTGGGACTTCAAACTGTTTTTTACCAGTATTCAGTCACTGACTTTCTCTCAATCTTCTTTGCCTGCAGCTAGCATGGGATTATAAAGAGGTGAAGCACTCTGAGATAAAGGGAGACCTAATTTGTTTAAAACAACATGTGGATGAGGAACTTTACATTTACCTTGCAATGATTTGCAAGTCCCACAAATTATCAGTGGCATGAATCTGCTTCATTTGTGTGAAAGATCTTTRTAGTGGACCAGCTGCAACTGGAGAGGGAGAGACACAGAGATGGAAGTGCAGCATCAGTCTCAAAAGATCTCAAAAGACAGTTAATTTGGAATCTTCCAGTGAATTGCATATAACAGCCAAATCCTCATTGTTTAAAGTCAGCTGTGTTAGTTTATTTCAAATGTTGGAAGAACTGGGAAACATATTTACCCTGAACAAGTAAGAGACATAACTTAAATATTGAATTTAATGTAGTAAAGTATGGCAAATATATTCCCAAATGAAGTACTTTGTAAGAAAAATGTTAACTTTCCAAATTAGATACTACCATGAGAACTGTGTATTTAGGTAAAAAAAAAAACAAAACAAAACAAAAAAAACCAGAAAATTTTTAGTCTTTAGTCTACCCAAGATAATTTTATAACTTAACTAAATGCAAGCTAATATTCTTTACCTTTTCCAGTATATTATTTGCTCCTTTCCGTATACTTTCCCTTGTTTCTACCCAACAATCCCATTTTTTTGGCAAGCTTCCCTCTACACTTTTGAGCTGTTATTGAGCTTCTTGCCTTGACAATCTCTGTGAATAGAAAATAATTCCTCTAGTWACATTTCAAGATCACTGCTCTTGACAATCAAATTTTTCAAAAATCTTTAGAATCTGTTCAGAACAGATGTAAATCTTTTCAGTTTCAAGAAACTCAGTTTCTGGTGGATTGTACATTACTTTGATCTTTAATATCAAAAGAGAAAACAAAATGGCAAATCACTCAGTTATAGTCCTTAGGGATCACAGAATCATAGAATGGGTAAGGTTGGAAGTGACCTCATCTGGYCAAATGTCTCTGCTCAAGCAGGGCCATCCCAGAGCACATGGCACAGGATTGCATTCACTTGGCTCTTGAATATCTCCAGTGAGGGAGACTGCACAACTTCTCTGGGCAAGCTGTTTCAGTACACAGTGAAGAAATTCTTCCTCATATTCAGTGGAACTTCCTGTGCATCCGTTTCTGCTTGTTGCCTCTTGTCCTATCGCTTGGTACCACTTGAGAAGAGCCCAGTGAATAAAACTGCCATGCTGCCCCTCAGTACCAAGTGAGCACTGCATGAAGGCACCCCTCAAWGTGCCACACCAGAGGGTCTGGAATCATCAATCACATCCCTGTGGGAACAGCTACTGAGATTACGAGACCTTTCTGGGCCACCCCTCCAATTGAAGGGTGAAAAGCTGCCCTTTTCT
Source organism: Malurus melanocephalus (assembly GCF_030028575.1). Taxonomy (NCBI): domain Eukaryota; kingdom Metazoa; phylum Chordata; class Aves; order Passeriformes; family Maluridae; genus Malurus; species Malurus melanocephalus. Next base: position 337,885 of record NW_026623478.1, read on the forward strand.
TTGTGGTGCCTCATGTCCTGTACTGAGGAGAATGAGGAAATAATGTATTCTGTGTTTTGTTGTGTCTGCAGCCTGCAACATCCATTCAGAACTAAGCACTTTCTGAAAACTGTGCTGGATGACTGTTATCAGAAGGAGATTTGTGATCAAGGAAGGAAGTTGTATGGGATAGTAAATAAAAGATTCAGAATTTTGATTTCTGTCCCATTGCTTTTCAGCAAGTTCCACTTTGGTTTTCAGAGTGCCACCTTCTCAGCTTAATGCTATTTGTGTCCTCCTTTCTCTTCTTCCTTTCTTTGCCTTCTGGTTTTCTTTCCTAGTGTTTGTTTGTACCCGTGGCAGCTCCAGCCAAAGATGCTCACCAAACAATTTTTCCTAGTTCACGTGCTAAAACAGCCCTTGATTAAATTACGAATCATGAAATGTCACTGTAAAATTTTACTCTGCTTGAGTTTTGGCACTTTCAGAGTTTGCCTTAAAGGGCAGGAAGAGCTTTTCCTTGCTGCAAACTGGAATTAGAGACCATTGCACTGTGCCATGGACCACAGAGGGGAATTCCCAAGGCTCCCGCGATGCTGGTTCTGTCCTGTCTCACAAGGGAGTGGTGCAGGTGACATGGTCCCRAAGCCRTGTGGGCTCMCGGAGCAGACAGCTCAAAACAAAACAAAATGCTTGTTTGCTGAACATTTTCAAGCACATTCCCAGCTTGAAGCAGAGGGAGGAAGAAAAGGGAAGTGAATGCAGAATCATGGAATTCTTGAAGCTGGAAGGGACCTGCCCATGTGTTACGATCTCATGAGGAAGAGATGCCTGTGCCTGAATGAAGGTGCAAATGAGAGCAAATGATGGCACCATATGGATTTGATTGAGCATGGATTTTATTTAACAAGAAAG
>NW_026623478.1:340398-349355 GCF_030028575.1 Malurus melanocephalus
CAGGGCAGAGTTCCCAATCGGAACTCTCAGCTCCGAGGGACAGCTCTTTGTCCGTCTCCTCTTCCCTCTGGAACGGCTCTGGGTCCATGGCGTGTTCCCAGTTTGCCCTCTCGGTGGCCRAGCCCCCCTGCCCCGTGTGTGGCCCYGGCAGCTCTGCCCCCTGCGCTGCCCCCTCCCGCTGCTCCCTGAGGGCTCCCGGCCGGGGAGCTGAGGGGCCCGGGGGGCAGCGGGGGCTGTGCGGGGCAGGGCCCCGGCCCTGTGCCGCTGCTGCCTTCACCTGCTCAGCCAAGGCAGGAGAAGCTGCTGCTGTGGCCGGGTCCTGGGGAGCAGCGTCGGGGTCCTGCAGGAGCTGGGGGTACTCGGGGCTGACCCCGAGGGTGCGGATGGTGACGCACTCCCAGTCCTCCTGCGCCTCCTCTTTGTCGCTGCTGCCTCCCCTTGGGGCCAGTTCTGGGTCTTGACTGACTTCCCCTTCGGAGAGCTCTTGGGGGGTCCCAAATAACCCCGGGTAGAGCTCTCTCCACTGGGGAAGCTCCTGGCCCATGGAAGGTTCCCCCTGTCCCTCCTGGCAGTCCCAATCCCACTGTGGCTGCTCCAGCCGCCCCCACTGCTCGAGGAGCTCGTTGAGCCCCCAGGGGTCTGTGGGGCCGCAGGGGCTGTGCGGGCCGGGCCCTGGCTCTGTGCCCCGGCCGGGGGRCAAGGAGGTGACTGCCCTGGCACATCAGGGGCTACAGGGCCCTGGTCCCCGGGCAGCTGCCCTCGGGCCCCATCCCAGCTCCCTCCGTCCCCTCTCCCTCCAGGGCTGGCTGTCACCTGGGGCCTCACGCACGGGTCTGGCTGCTCCATGGCAGGGGCRCAGTTGGGGTTYGYCCYCTCCRYRAGCATCTCCATGCTGCTCTCTYTGCCGCTGAGGTTCTCAGGGGAGCTGCTTCCTCACSHCGCAGCGGCTCTCCTGGGACCRGGMACCCCAGGGCTCTGYRCCCCTTATAYAGCCCTGGAGCAGGRYGGGRCTCTGCCATGTCACAAAGGCCTTTGGGCACCACAATGTCCTGCATCATCAGGGCTCTGACACCATGAGCCTGTGTCACAAAGGGCCACTCTGACAGCCCTTCACCAGCCAAACACACTGGAAATGGCGTGGAACAGTCCTCAGACTTGGGCCCTTGTGCCCAGAGCCCTCTGMRGTTTTGGACATGGTCCMACAYGACAGCCCRAGCCCCACACTGCAGAGCCCTGTCTTTGGAGGGTGGGCTATTCAGGGCACRAGCCATTGGCCAGATGGACKCACCCAGAGGGTTGTGGTTARTGCCTCTGTTGGAAATGATGCAAATTTAAGAATTTTTAAGTCGCTTTTGTCATGAGTTTGTTCGTCTTTGCCAAGATAGGGGAGGAATTGAAGGTTTTCTTCAAAAGACTCTTTTCACCAAGGGTTTGCATTYTGGTGGCTGAGGCCTGATGGGTCTCAAACAACAAAAAGAAGATTCCTAGACTCAGAAAGTTTAGCATCTACTGGTTGGGAAGAGCCACAAGGTACAGAGGACATAAATGGACATTAGCAAACATTACCCCCGGTGCAAATGGAGACACCTGGTCTCAGAAAAGATTGATAAGAGAACCAAAGAATGAGGACCAAATTAGCATCGAAGGCAAAGAGATCAATAACCAATGGGAGATCAAATATGGAAAATTGTAYAATTTAGAACCAGTGAACTAAAATTTCTTTGGGTTTTTAATGTATAAATATGTGAAAAGTCAGATAAAGAACCATGTGGGATGAAATTATTTCCACTGCACAGCCTGGGCATGTGTCAATTTGAAATTAATCCATTGCTCATCCTGGCCAGAATAAAGTGATGCCTGATTCTCTAACAGTTAAAAGATGTTGTTGAAAAGTTTCTGATTTTTCTGTTTTGGTGACTGCTTCATGTCCAGCAGCAGGTCATGGACAAGGCGTGTCCCTCATGGTCTGCCTTGGCCCCAGGGCTCTTTAGTGGCTTCCCCAGTGACACAGACACAGACAGAGGATGGAGCTCGGCAATTTGCAGGGGGCGGAAAGCTGAGCGGGGCAGGGGCACCGTGGAAGGAGGGGGCCATGCACAGGGACCGAGACAAAACTTGACAGGTGGGACCAGGAAAACCTCACGAGTTTCAACAAGGCCAAGTGCCACATGCTGCACCTGGCCCAGGGCGACCCTCTGGTGTGTCAGCCACACTGTTGGAAAATACACCACTTTGAAACATTTTTATAAAACTTTAGTCGGGGATATTCATTTGCCTTTGCCTTGGGGAAAAGAATTGAAAAGGTTTTTTTAGGACATGTCACATCACTCAAGGGAGTGATGAACTTAACATTTCAAGAGACTGGGAGTAGCCCAAAAGAAACCCAAAAGACAGTGGCCATCAGCAAATATCAGCTAACAACTACCCCAGAGCCTACCCACCGGTGTTGTCAGACGCACCTAGTCTGGGAAAAGAGAGATTAGAAGGAGGATTTAGCACTGGTGGTGAAGAAATCCAGATCCAACAGGAAACCAGATACTAAAAAAACTATGCAACTTTGGACCAATGAACATTAAACCAATGAAGTTCTATAGGTTTTGGCTGTATAAAGTTTGGAGAAAATTTTGTAAAATTCATGTGTCATGGAATGATTTTCTCTACACACCCAGGCTATGTCTGGATGAAATTATTTCTGTTGAACATCCTAGTCAGATCAACATCCTGGCCAGAAAATAAAGTAATGCCTTCACTCTCCAACATTAAAAATGTTCTTGGGAGGTTTTTGTTTATCCTGCAGTTTCAGTGACGACACCTTCTTGTTTTGTGTCACCAGCAAACTCACTGAAGGCATGCCCTGCCTCACCATCCAGAATGGGCAGAACAGGACAAAAAGAGCATTGCCAAGGATGGGCAAAAAGGGGATCTTAGGGAGAGTGAGGCAGGAGAAGTGTTGTCCTTCAGTCTGCCAAAGACACCAGTGTCAAACTCAGAGGTTTTGTTGGTTTTCATAGAATGAAAAGTTTTCCATTCCCTCATTGTTATGGAGTGATGCTGTTTGCCACTGAGCAACAACTGCAGAGTAGTGTGACCAGCCCCACACGTCATTTCATGTGATAAATAAACCCTATTAATGTCACCTGTTGGTACTTGTCTTTGGCTACCAATAAGCCAATGTCTCTCCCCCAGGAAAGAAAGATCATAGAATCTTTGTGTCCAGATGGCTGAGGCCRACTCACCTGGCTTGTGGCAGAATTACCTYCCAATACTGRCMTTGATAGGGTCCMCTATGTATTTTAAAATAACCTGAAYTTTTTAATAGTTTCTCCCAATAACTGGCTATAGCATTGTATTGCCTTTATTAAGCATAGAAGGTGCAACAGTTGAACTGCATTATTTCATGAGATGCCCTAGAGCCATCAAGATTCAGACACATTTCTGAGTCACAGCTCCAGTGTCGTCATTGCTCTGGGCAAGGAGGTAGCAATTTGCTGCTGGCCTAATTTTACTAGCTCARATTTTCCAGTTTCTCCCCTACCTTCTCTTCCTATCTGTGTAGTGTCACTTCTCTGGTCAAGAAAACCACCCTGAAAACTTCCCTGATCCAGGTTTTTGACAGACTGAACAAGGAATGAAGGGAGATGTTGCATTGCATTAGTCTTGAGAAAGTGCCTTGTTCACAAGCTGCCGAGCCCTTAAATTTTCTTCTCTTTCCTGTAGGAGCTCTCTTATGTTTTGACATTTACAAGTATGTATTAGAAACCGACAAACAATAGAGCAGTGGTGTTAAACTGGTTTTGCTGGTAGTTCAACTTTTCATGTGCACTTTTCATGCATTTACTTAATGTTTTAAAGACAATTTCTAATCTTTAGGTGGCAGCTAGCTTTCCTTCTTAGTCTGAAAAACTGAAACTATGGGCTGCTTGAAAAAAAACTAATATCAAATTTCAGAAGTCAGAATTTGATTTCCAAAATTTTCTTTTTGACCATCAGAGAGAATTTTTCTAATTGTTTGTTTCTCTATGCATGGCTATACACCTTGTAATTTATTTTACTGTAATGCAYTGCACATCCCTGTTTTGCTGACTGAGAACTTTTTGTAAAGTAATAAAGCATTTTCTGAAATGTTATGGTTCTAGGAGAGATTATATTATATGACATCACATTTCTGTTCTGTGTAGTGTATGTTTGTGCAATCTAGTCTGAAATAGGTTCGTAGATCAAAAATAACACGATGGGATAACTTGTTTGATTGATGMTGGAGAGGACTGTCAGGGCAGCAGTCAGACAGACTGCACGGTGTATTTGGCATTTCTACAAAATCATTGTGYTAAATTAATTGCCACATCATTTGCAATCCCATAAAATTTGGCTCCACTTCTAAATTTATGTTATGATCACAGGGAGGAGTAATTTTCTTTTCTGATGTTTGATTTTTATAAATGTACTGTAATTCAAAGCCRTGACAATCCAGTGTTATATTAATATGGAATGAAGTTAAGCAATGATGGTTTAGCTGATTCCAGGTTCTACAAAATACTTTGAGACAAAATTTAGATATTAAAAGTTACATGTCACATRGCATTTTTGAATCAGGAGCTTCTTGGTTTAAATATCTCAGCTAGAACATGTGTCTCAACTATTTTTTAACTTTTTCTGCCATGGGAGCTTATATGGTAGGGATGCTGTCAATTATCAGCTAAAGAATAATAATTTCTAAAAATAAACGTTGCAGCCAACTTAGATTTTGTAGTCAACATCGCAGAAAAGGAAAGTTTGGAACATGGATTTTAACTGAAATGGTAAAAACTCTCCTAAATCCAACAGATGTTATAATATTGAGTTAATTAATGCATTGAGGAAAAGATCTTGTTCAACTCTATTTTTGACATACATCAGAAYYCTCTTTCTTCTTTGTGTGTTATTTYCAGCATKTGGGGAWGTGGAGTATTTTTATTYTGGARATAAATTTTATAATTACTAATTTTAAAAACTTAAGCAGATAATGTTGAAGCAGATTTTCCTTTATGGTGTTTTATTAARCCAGTGTAACATAGTTAAGTAAAGAAGGCTTCCTTTTTTTTAACTAAACACTCTATATTTTGAGAGGAGAGATTACTTGGCATAAAGTCAGTGATCCTATTTTGAGGTATGAGTGTGGTTAACTATTTTATAATACATGTAGCTATCTATGAAAATGTTTGGGYRCATTTCAAAATTTCAGCCTTATTGKGTCAGAAGAAGTTAAAAATTGCAGAGAAACATTACTGGAATCTCAGCAATGGTGGTTTTGTGGAAGCTCTTTATTTTTATCAACAAGAGCATAGAACCAGTTTGTAAACTGGTGTCCAATTCCACAAAACCTAAGAGAAGCTGCTGAAGAGGAACTCAGTTCATAAGGGAACATGAGAGAACACCTCTATGGATCTTTAGCCTTTGAGGCTTCCCAGCATCCCCTTGAAAATCTAAGCCTCACTGATGCCAGTACCAAGCACTTCCACAAATAGTTTAAGGCACTTCCCTTTCTTCCTTTCCTCCAATATCTAGTCAGTTGATAAAACCATCTGATAGTCTTTAAAGAAGATGCGTTTTTCTCATGATGTATATGCAAAGCAGAAAACAATGGTCTTTATTCAAGCTTGTTTTTCATCTTTTCAGCAACATTAACCCTATTAATTTAGAATTTTCTAAAGATCTAACATCTTTCCAATCACACAGAAGAACCCAGAGTGGTCTAATGAAGGTAATGTTTGGCTGAGCAATATGATGTCATATTTTGTCTCAGTGTTCCAAGGAAAAAAAGAATAGTTTTGTTCTTTTCCTCTGAGCTCCTGACTGCATCACACATTGCTTCATGTTTCTTTTCCCCAGGCAGAAACTGACTTTTAAATACATTTATGTACCTTTGTCCAGCTACAGTTATAAGAGTTTGCTTACTACATTATGTTATTTTAAAATGTTTTCCTTGACTCTAATTAGATAATAACTGCATCCATTCCACTTGCTTAAATAAAGTATGCAGAGTGAAGATCAAAATCCCTGGAAATACCTTATTTTTAACTAACAGGTTTTCAAATGCTCAGAAGTTGAATTAAAATTTATGAAATTCAGATTCTTACCTTCAAATTCAACCTTCTTTTAAAGGTTGAGGAATTAAGTCAGTATTTTRATTTCTTTGATTACTGAATTAATCTATCTTTGAAGTAAGCAGACGTGCAAAGCTGTTGTTAAAAGCTACATCTTTCTATCAACATCAGTTTTTAAATTCCACATATAGAAAACAAGACACCTACAAAAATATGCTTTTTTTTTTTTTTTAAAAGACTTTTGCTTATAGTTGTCTCTCTACTTCCAAACACTGTAAGTAGCTTCATCAGGTGCTATTGTATATAAAGTTCCAATATATTTACAATCCATCCAGATTTCTTTTCCTTTTGCATTCTTAGTATTATATTGCCTGATCGTGTATATTTTGGTGTAATCTGGGAGTAACTGCCCAGGCCTTTCTCACTGCTTTGTGAAGGAAAAGGATGCCTTTAATTCAGTCCTGTCCTTTAGAAAAGGAAGCATGTGTGTAACTATTTTCCCAGCACAAGTCTTAATGGCATCTCAGGGTAATAACATAATGAGGAAAAATGTTTTAGTTTTTATTTAACCATACTAATGTAGGAATTTACCTTGTAGTTTCCAGAAGAATATACCTGTCTGTGGTTGCACACTTTCCCACAGATCTGAATGAAAGCAGAAATAGTCTTTTCAATAGGATGATGCATGTTCAACCTGYAGACATGGAGCATACCCTTGAACATTCACAGGCGTTTTGTGTCTTGTCAAAATAATTTGGTAGAAATTAGATCAAAGGCAAAAATCAACATCTGAGCATTGATGTAAATAAAAGAGACAGACCTTTGAAGCCATATATGGATTTATCAGAGAACCACTTGACACATTATTTTAGCCAGAAATAAAAAAAAAAAAAAAATTAAAAAAAAAATGGTTTATTCAACACCGTCACATCTTCTACAGAAACCTCCTATTCAGTTGTTGAATGCAGGAMTCCATCAATCCAATTTCCATTAATTTATTGTGAATCTTATTTAATTCTTTGAAATTCTCTTTAGCCAATTTAGCTTCATCACAARAGCAATGTTCATGTGAATCATTCCTGTGGGGATGATTTTTTACAGTTAATTAGGCATTCATTAGCTACTAGCCTGTAGAAAGCAGGAAGTTTCTTGGTTTAACTGTTAATCAATAGATTAACTTTGTTCTTCCTATTTAACATTTTAGACACTGAAAAAATAATGGAAATATCCTTTCAGTCTTCTTCAAAAAATACTTAAGTTCTAAACTAGATGTTGGAGGGGATATGGTAAACATTTTTCTCACTGAAGTGAAAATAAGTATACAAAAATCACAGAAATATGATTTCTTTAGATTTTGTTTCCTTGACTATGCTAACATTATGGAAATTGAATTTTGCTTTATTTGGTGTCTGATTCTACAAGCTAGGGCATTTGATTCCATATTCTGGAATGAGTCAGTATTAGCATACTCTTTCACATAGGTACATTCCCTTAAAGTAATGGAACATTTTTTTCCACCACAGATTRCTTACAATTCTAAATTTACTCAAGTAGTTTTCAATAATTTCAGCTCKTATTTCTGGCAATTTTTGATTTCCAATGTTTTCTCTTCATTCAACACATGGAGATTTTTCATGTTTATTATGCTGTAATGGAAACCAGATTTAGTCTTCTGATTTCTGCTCTTCTTAGAGATTCAGAGAATTGAAAAGAAAAATAATTGAAACTTGTTTCAAATGACCAGTCTAGTGTAGAYTGATTTGCCTCGTTTGCACCAATTTAACAGGGTCTTTCTGACTCTTAWAGAGTTATTATCTCCTGATTACTTGTGAGTCAGACCCTCAGACAAAGGTCTGACATGGCAATGCTAATCGGAAACTAAACTGTTACATTATGTATTTTAATAAGTGCTAGAGACAAGTCAATGGAAATTGCTGTGATACGGCGATTCAGTAAAAAAATAGTCTCGCCAGAAGCTGTAGAGTTTTTTAACACATTGGAATGGCTTGCAATCAAATGGTGCTCAAGCAGCTGTAATTCCAGCATTCCATGRGGCATTTCAAGGATTTGTCTGAGAATCACAGGAGCAAATGATACAAGAAAKATAATAGTGCAATGCAATGTGCATATTTTTTCATTTAATTTAACAATTTACACCAAATTCAGTCAACTACTTTTTATTTTTTTTCTTTTAAAGCGATTTTGATATGAGCTTCTAGGTGTTCATAAACATTTGCAAAAGATGCATTCCAGTGTCATTTCTGTCCACACATTAATGGTAAAATTAATCTGTGTATCTGTTGTWGTAGTTAGAAAAATAAAAAAGGAAATTCTGTAAAGGATACTTTAATATAAATTCTTTCTTAATCTTCAAGCAAAGAAATCTGATCGTGTGAGCTTTGTTGTTTCCAACAGATTTAAGTAATGTAAGCTCAGTGTGTAACTCTAGAAACAAAACAGTTCTCAGCTCTTTAGTTGTTCGTGTTTTAGTGAAATAAGAGATGAAACAGGAAATAGAAATAATTCATTTTTTTTTTAATAACAGAACTACTCCTTTTTTTAAAAGTCTTTCAGAGCTAGTAGAAATTGGAAAATGGAATACTGAAGCACCTCCCCATGTTACTCATGTAAGGCAAAGACTAATTCAAATTTACAGGAAGAATAAATCACATTTTACTTCAGTCTTTTCCTCATGGAGTTTCTTTTTCTGAGGTTGTTATGTKTTAAGATTATTCATCTTATTTCAAAGTTCCTCTTCTGGAAATGTAGTTAGTCACGCAACTGGTATTATTTAAGACATTCATTAATGTGTGCATCAGATTTATTTTTTTTTTTTCTGTGATAATTAATTCTGATTTTGGTCTTCACAGTTGA
>NW_026623478.1:350236-374872 GCF_030028575.1 Malurus melanocephalus
AAAGGAAAGGAAAGGAAAGGAAAGGAAAGGAAAGGAAAGGAAAGGAAAGGAAAGGAAAGGAAAGGAAAGGAAAGGAAAGGAAAGGAAAGGAAAGGAAGAAAATTCAATGTATGTTAGCAGCTGAAGGATTTCTGTTAAGGTAAAGAAGATTTAGTGGGCCAGAAAAATAAAAAAAACTATGCATACATGAATACCGAGGACAAAAACCCCACACCAGGATGTGTTACTTACATCAAAGTTGTTAAAGAACAGTCATCAAATGAGAATATATATTAGTTATCCATCTTCTCTTGTCTTTCAGAATGTGAAACAAAACACTAGAATGGGTTTACTGTGAGTATCTATCATTACTGTAAARCAAAGTTTGATTTTTTGGGCCATGAATGCATAATTAAGTATTTGCTTAATTTARCTGATTTATTGTGTTTTTGAGATTRATTTTTCGTAGATGGCAGTGSTCTCATGTTTAGAGTAAAATTAACTGGAATTTGGATTGTTCTGATGTCCAAATTCTATCCTAGCTGTTATAATTAAAAACATGGTAACCTTTGCTTATTAGAAAATTGATAGCAGTTTTCCTGCTAAAATCTGGAAATAGATGGAGAATGCATTTTTTATAGTTCACATAATTCYTCCTCTTCCATTGCATTGATCAAGGTCACAGTGTGGTTACAACTCTGTTCTCCTGGTTAAATCACAGTAGTGCACCTGCTCTTTGCAAGAGGCTGGTAAGATAAAACTGTGGGAAATTAACTGGAGAATGATGTTTTTTATTTGTTTTTTAACATGTATGAATTTTCATCAGGTCACAGAAAAGCACAGTGTGAATGCAATTACAGYAAAGACAGAAATTTCACAAAGTATCCTCCAACTCCTAAGGACCTGCTAGAGGTTCTGCAATAAAGATACTTATGCTGTGTGTTCTTATGGAACCCTATTTTCCAAGATTGATGAGCACTATCAGGAAATAATTTCCTGCAAAAAAAGTGAGATTTGAGCTTTTTTCAACCTTAGAACAAATAGAACAATAGTGTGAAGTCCTATTACCAGGGACTCTTTATGGATCTCAGCACACATGAGAGAGAAAAAAGTACAGTACAAACAACTTGTGGCACTTCTGGTTGATATGGTGATTTTTGGAGGTGGTAAGGAGTTTCTTTTCATCAGGAGCCCAGGCCTCTTCCAAATCATACAGAAGATTTTTAGATGGGTAATAGAGTATTCTTTAACTTATTCTCAAGAAAATAGATCCTTTTGACTTACAATATTTACTGTTTGGGTGCATGGGTGTAYTGTATGGGTGTTATCCATAGTGTCRTTGTGTAAATTACTTGGCATACACTTTCCTGAGAGTGGAAATATGTCAGATATTTCTAGTTCTATTCAATGGAAATAAAAAGATGTTTTGTCATGTTTTAAAATATTTTATGCTTAATGAATAGTATAAGAGTAATTGAAAATGTTAGGTAACTTGAGGTAGGGGGAATTAAGAAAATATTTCTTGGAAAAATTGAAATTCGCATCTCCTTTAGCAGCACCTCAAATGATGTGTAGCCAGTTTGGTGTTGCTACATGATCTTTATAACCTCTCCTGAGGTTTAAAGAATGAATTTCAGGAGTATTGTACTGCAAACCCTCACTAATGTAAAAGGCTCTTTGCTCTGCCAGGAAACAGACAATGCATTTTAGCTCTGTTGGAAAATTAATATCTCYGCAAGATTTGCTTTAAGAGGGTCAAGTGTTGTCTAAGATTGTACCTCTCATTTTATGAATGCATTTTTCCATAATTTGAAAATCATTCCTATATATGGCCTGATACCCTGAGCTAGTTTATAAATAAAGTTACAGCCAATACTTGTTGAAATCCAGATTTTTAAGTGCAGTCAGTTCATTCAGGAGATAAACAAATTTGTCCACATGTACTTAAGAATTAAATCACAGCATTTTTTCATTAGAAAAAAGATTATTCTCGTAAAAACCAAATCTTTTACATGAGAGAAAAATGTAATTTTTAACACTTACTTTTCAATGTCAGGATCATGATTGGGATCAGTTTATTTACTGCTTGATGAGACTGAATTCAGAATTTGGCGGTCTCTAAGTTGCTTGGATTGTGTGAGATCTGTGCAGTAGAGAATTAGCCTTCCCTGTCTTTTCAGACCTTGTCACTATAATATAAAATTGGACTACCCACATGAAATTAATAAATAAAGACTATTTACTTAGGTTTAAAAGCTGTGTTTCAGAATTTAATATGTAGTAGGAACAGACTCAATACAGCATGTAGAGAGCTTGCGTGACCTAATTAGATTATTTAATCATTTTTTTAAATCAAAGGATATGAAGATGTCTTCATATTTTTTTCATAATTTCCCTGAAATCTGGAAAAAAGAATCCCATCACTTTACATTTACTGGCAAGGTCTTTGAAAACAKTTTTTATTATGCCCTATTTATGGATGCATTTAACTAAATCTACCTGTCAGCAGTATTGAAAAGACTTACTTATCGATAAGTGCAGCTAGGATAAAGTTAGAAAAGYGATTACAGTGCAGACTCTATCATCTTTTACTATGAATATTAAGTAAAGTTAACATTTTAGCATATCTTCTTTCTTTTTTYCCCCCTAGTTTAAATAAAAGTAACTTGCTTAAGCACTGTTTGCCAGATGCAGTAATTAACATTTCATTAAGTACTAATAAATCCACTAATTACCATGGGTGGTTTCTTTTTTTCTAATATGAAAAAAAAATATTCTAGTAGTGTCACCTTTTCCTGCCTTAGCATCCTAATTAGACTGGTGTTATCTTGCATGACAACCAAAATATATTTATTGATTTTTTTTTTTTTTTTTTCATCTAGTAGAGCAGAGGCAATGGATTCAGCCAAACTGAATAGTCCTCAATTGATACTTTCCTTTTAAAAAAAAAACAAACAAAAAAAAATCTCTAAATGGTGTAATTTAAAAATAACCTCCTCTAGATAACTGTGGGAAATCCCAGGAATCATTATGAGACCAGACAAAATTTTSTAGTGAAAAGATTTGTTTTAATAAAATCTATTAAATTAAAGCCTGAAGGGGWATATTGTATTATCTGATCCTTTATGGTTCAAACTGTAAAATTCCATGTAGTTACTTCACCACTCAGTTTCTCACTTGCATAATGAGAATATATTTTTCAGAATTATAACCACTGTTTCGTCATTCTGGTTTGGAATTTTCAGATTTCAGCATTTAAGCTTACACATATAGAGGTTCAGGGGTTTTTTTTTGCCTTTTTTTAAAGAAAAGAAAAAAGATACAAATATTATTTCTTAAAGTTGCTGAACTTTGAGGAAAAGAAAAAAAGAATGAACTGATGAATCAAGGAAACTATGCTCTTCATCTTTTAATGCTCCAGTAACAGGTTAAAAAGGAATAAARTAATTTACAAAAAAAAAGTCACAGAACACCAAAACAAAAATGGGTTTAAGCTTGGTTTATTTTCATGAGACGACACATCTGCAGCTCTTGGTTCAGTCTGGTCTTGTATAAATAGTAGCAGAAAGCTAAAGAACCTTATATTGCTCTTTATGGATACCTGAGTCAGTAAGCTTTTAAGTAATAAGCTGTTTTTTTTTTTTTCACAGTTGAAAAACAAAAGCATTGTGTTTGAAATCCCATATATCTATGCACAGGTCAATATAACATGRCTTGATTTATTGGAGAGCTGTTAATGGGTCTATATAGGTGCTTTTGTCTTTTTGTCCTGTTTTTCATATGAGGTAAAGAAGAAAACACCTTCCTGTAGGTTCAATAGGGTTTTCATATTTGTCTCTTAAGAAAAGTAAAAAACCTCCCTTACTTCTAGTTGTTTACTCTCACTTTGTAACCAGTAATGCTGTTGGACCTGCTACATTCCCAACTCCCAACAACTCCTTCCATTATGAAATCAATTAAAACTATATACTTGGCAGCTTCTCAAATCCAAATTTTTCAGCAGTACCAGTTAATTTTTTCAAACATGGAAATCTGTAAAAGAGCCAAAATGTCTTCTAAAAACACATGTAGGATTGCCTTTGAGTCTAATTATTTTAACTTATAAAACCTCCAAAGCATGTAGCTTTTAGGATTGAGACACTGCTTTAGTGGTGAAAGTTTAATTACTTAAACTCTRCCTTCCTTTGTGTTTTCTCTTGGTGAGAATACAGCTTTTGGGAGCAGTGTATGAAGCTGATGTGCAATTATACCAATAGAATTTAACTGATTTTACCTAGCTAAGGGGCTAAAATTTACTGTTCTTAAATCCCTCAATTTCCCTTGTGGTTCACAAACAGTTACCATGGGCTGTCACAAACAGAAGTTTAATTTTCTGTCTTTGCAATTACTCAAGGCAGTTCTGAAAATGCTCTAATTCAACTGATTTGAATGTACTCTTGGAGTGTAGCTGTGTCAGGATGCAACTTCTGCAGCCAAATCCCAGATATGTGGGTACTAGGAAAGTAAAAGGAGTTACAGAGCACAAGTTACTTCAGCATTCTCCAGAATATATTGAGCTTTCTGGAGCAGTCAACTTGGCATCAGTTTTCATGCTTTTCAGCAARACTAAATGACTGATTTCTTTTTATCTTTCACTCCAGTTAAGCAGCATTATTTTAGTATTTTTCATGTTTMATTCCAGATTGTTCTTTTCTCCCATACTGATATTTTGAGAGAATTGCTGAGAATAGTTTGTGTATTCTTGATCTGGGCCTTTTTTACCCCCTGATTATACTTGTGGCAGTGCTTGGAAACTGTGGGGTACCCTCCATGCTCCACTTCTGAGGCTCTCAAAACTTTTAAAATCTGCCATGGGGTGATATTTTGATTTGMGTTAAATTAGATAATGTAACTTAGCTTGTTTAATTTATGTACTCTTTTTCATGAAACATGCATTACTTCACTCACAAAGGYTGTGATGAATTATTTTTATTGTAGCTTCTTGAAGTAACAGGCTGTAAGAGTTGCAGAGGTRGTAAGAGGACAAAGTGAATAAACAAGAGGCTTTTGTGAAAGAATACAGACTGAATTTTGTYCAGACCTCACTTCTACAAATAATTKTWTTTAGTAAGAGCTGATATTTGTTCAGTCCTTAGTATGTGCTGCAATRGTGGTCTTGGTTAGGTAATAATTACTATTGTTTTGTCAAACAAAGCATCCCAGATTGTGATGGTGTTTCAGTCAACCCAGAAAGCATAAGATATGCTGCCTAATCATATTCTCRTTTTCCTTACAAAATTAAAACTCTATAGTTCAGCAGAAAAGGTCTTACTCAAAAGTTGCACAAGATGAAACAACTTCTGTCAAGAAATGACATTAAAGATACTTTAATGAATTTTGTTCATACTATGYCTGGGATTTCACTGCTGCATTTATTGTACTCATGGAGGTGTTTGAGGGTTGCCTGGACCAAATGATGGTGTTGTTATTCAAAATCTTTTGGGCTCTTGTGCATGGTTTGCAGCATCTCAGACAGGGCAAAGATAAGAGTTTCTTCTGGAACACACAAACAAAAACCAAATAGCAGTCACTGACAAATGAAATTAAAGGAAGTAATCAAAACTTTGCAGGCTGAAGCACATCAATTAATTCGGGCAATTCCCTGTACATACTACAATCTTTTTTTATATATATCTAAAACTTATTTTTTTCCCCCTTCCATTTAACTATTTCATCTTGATCCCACTTTCTTGCTGTGGGTTGATGTATTTGAAATTATAACATTAAAATATTGTGTAAAAGAGCTCTCTGGAGAAATAAAAAGAACCACCATGCATATTAAATCCCTTGCAAGAATTTCAGGCTTCAGGTTGTTTTTTTTTTTTTTTTTTTTGTTTTTTTTTGGTTTTTTTTTTGTCTAGGTAGGCAGTGTATAAATTTAGATATTATTTTGAGTAACACAGGGAGCAAGAACAATCATAATTTTTAACAAAAGACGTGAATATTCTCCTAATAGCCTATCTATCTAGGAAAAAAAAAAAGCACCTTATGGGCAGGTATTTTATCATAAATATTGCCTTCACCCAGCAACAATTTCTTCAAAAATTATTTATAACTTAGCATTTGTATTGCAGTTGTACAGAAAAAACACTCAGGTCACTAAAGTGGGTATTTTAGAAATGTTTCCATCTCTCTCCTATGAATAGTCATATCAAATATAACTCCTGGATAATTTAATAGAAAAGGTTGTTTATGTAGATTCTGCATTATGTAGATTTTTCTGCTTTTCAGTGTATTGTTCCTTAATAGTTCACTCCTGCTATCATCTCTTGAACTCTTTGGTGTCATAGAGGAATCCCATGGGATCGGAGCCAGTTCAGGAGAGCAATGACAAATGGWGCACTGACTGTGGAAAGCTCCTAGGTAAAATATGAGCTTCATGGCATCCAGTTTAATAACTCTTTAGTTTAATGTGTCCGGTATTTTCTTGACCTTTCATGACCTAATTTGAACAGTATATGATGATGTAACAAGATAAAAATTGGGACTCATATACTTGTAGCAGCAGAACTTTCAGATAAATAAGTCTTTTAAGAAAACAAATAGCTTTCTTCTAGAAATGCTACTATGAAGTTAACAAACACAGACACTGTTTCAGATGGATTATAGAGAACCCAGGAATCAAAATGTTACCCTCAGATTAGTGTGGTGAAGACAATTCAGAATGAGTATAGTCATTACTAGGGCTACCAGAAAGTATGCCAAAAGGGTGGAATTTTTTTTAAAAAAACTTTCTTCTGGTTTCTAGTTTATAGCTCCTTCTCTTGTAGTAGAGATGCTGACCATGTGTGGATGTTTGCTGTTATTCAATATTTCTATTAATATGTGTGTACATTTGTAGTTATTAGTATTAGTTGGCATATAAGTACATAGGCTGAATAATTCACTACTGTAAACACTGTGTATATAAATGCATATCTGAATTTATTAGCAGGGAAATGAATAATTTAAAAGATACAATATGGGAAAAAATATTCTGACGAACTTCTGAAGCTGTATGTGTAACCAAAAAAATACTAAGGTAGGGAGAGGAATAAACTGAAATTTACTTAGTGTGGCATAGAAGTGACTCACAGTTCTTCACATATTATTTTTTTACCTCCCAATATTTAAAGTGACAAGAATGTRCTCCTCAGGAAATTCTCTTATTAAACAAAACAAACAACTTCATTGTCAGCCACTTGCCAAAAGAGAAATTGTTAGGGATAGGTTTCCATTTTCTGACAYTCCTGCTGTCACCCTTTGGTCATTGCTAGAGGTGGGCCAGGATAATTAGAGGCAGARAACSTCTCCTTTGAGGAAAGGCTGAGAGAATTGGAATTKTTCAGCTTGGAGAAGAGARGGCTTCAAGGGGCCCTAATTRCAGCCTTCCAGTACCTGAAGGGAGKCTACGAGAAAGATGGAGRGAGACTTTTTAACAAGGGTGTGTAGTGACAGGRCAAAGGGGAACAGCTTCAAACTGACACAGAGTAGGTTTAGATGGCATATTGGGAATAAATTCTTTATTGTGTGTGCTGAGGCACTGAAACAGGTTGTCCAGAGAAGCTGGGGATRTCTCATCCCTGGAAGTATTCAAGGGCAGGTTGGATGGGACTCTGAGCAACCTGCCCTGTCCACAGCATGGGCTTTGGAACGAGATGATCTTTAGGGTCCCTTCCAAACCAAGCCACTCTAAGATTAATTAGTCTTAATTGAGTTGAGAGTGACCATTTACTGCAATAATTGTTGGACTGGAATGAGGAAATCAGTATCTGGGAACCAGCCTGGGCTATAGGGAAACTTGGAGYTGACTGCCTCCTCCTTTTCCTAGGCTACTCATATGAATTATGGTGTGTCTGGCAATCTAAATGTAGTTTTTCAAAGCTCTTTAAACACCTCAAGCTAGTTGTAATTAGTGGTGGTAAAATATCTTCTAGAAGAATGTATTGTTCATTTCCATCTTTCCCATGGGTGTTGTGATGTTAGGGATAATGGTACTCCATAAAGAAAATGAAGTTTCAGTATTTAAACTGGTGAATAAACAGGAGGGRCCTTTCTTATTTAAAGGCAGTCAAGAGCTTATTTTCTCTTGGTGTTAGTGGTGGAAAGTTTTTCAGGACTCTACTCAGGTGCCTAAATAYGATGAGYAGCACTGTTTRAGATGCTGTGAGGAATCCAGCYTGGCCTYCARCTGCCCATGCAGAGTCTTGCTTCAYTCCAGCATCACACATGCCAGCCATGTGCAAGTGGGAAATTTTGAGTAAATGTGTGAGCCTTTGCCTAACCATCTGATATAACATGCTGGAGGAAAAAAAAAAGGGTTTGTACCAAAAAGATAAGTCTGTTATATTCAGTATTACACTGTATTAAAATTTTAATCAGTTTCCAGGTAACAAAGGCAGCTGGTAGAAAAATTATTGTATTTATATAAAGAGCTGGCATATGTGTGTGCGTGCTTCTATATGTAATTTTATATTTTTGTGCGTGTATGTAGGAACTTTTCAAAGTTGAGGGCTATGTTAGTGATTTATTTGTAAGAGACTTGTTTATAAAAATAATTTTCTTTCTGAAATAGGCCTCATGTAAAATTGATTTTTTGTTGAGTAAACACATTATAATGGCCATTGATCATACTACCCTGAGTGAGATTCTACAAATGCCCTTGCGAATTCAATGTTTCTTCTGCCTTATCTCTTTGTCCCTAATTCCACAGCTGAGGATGGAGGGGTTTTGTTGATCTTAGAGATCAACAAAGAGATTCTGCCTCATCTGGCARCTCTGGTATCAGCAGTTATGTGTCCATGCAGAGAGTCACACAGGCTGACAAATCTGACAGRAGGGAAATGTCCAAAATGAGTGACAGATGGGAACACATGGACAGGGACTGGGAATAGGGAGAAGAAAGATTTAAGGTAGACACTGTCAAACCATTTGTAAAACTTTATCTCAAAATATACAGAAACAAAAAGTATCTTAGAACCAGTAAAGCAGTATTTTTACATGTAACTTCAAACAAATACCATCGTATGTTCCCATTATCTGAAAGCTTGCATCTTTGGTTAAATGATGGGAGACACAAGGCTAGAGCAAGGCACATCTCCAAAACATGCTTCCACAGATAAGAATGAAGAGCATRTACTTTGTTCTAATTATTTCTTTATCTTACTAAGTGAAACTAGAAATTAATTTAGGTACAGATATGTTTGAAACTCATACTGAATTTCTAGTGCGACTATATATTGTAGTTTTATAGTGCAAAAATGAGTATTTGGAAGACATAACAATTCTAGTATTTTCTATTCTATAAAAAATCTTGATGCAACTAATAAAGAAAATTAAAAAAAAAAATGGCTTTTCATCTTTCATGCTCTTCCTGGGAAAATCTACAGAGGGGCTACCAAGATGACTAGAGGGATGGAGCATCTCTCCCATGAGGAAAGGGTGAGCATAGGATTGTTCAGCCTGGAAAAAAAGCTTCAGGTTGACTTTAGTGCACCTTCCAGTACCTGAAAGGCTCTCACTGGAAAGATGGAGGGAGACTTTGTACAAGGGCTTGAAGTGATAGATCAAGGGATGGTGGGCTTGAAACTGAAGGAGGGTAGGTWTAGATTAAATATTTTCTGATCTGAAATGGAATATTACTTCAAAAGAAAGAAATATGGCACAGAATAGTTAGCATGTTAATAATGTCATCGGTACTATTATTCAGGATGTAGGATATTTTTAATTGGCTAATTTGAACAGGTGCATCAGAGTCTCATATGTTTGCTGTAAATGGTTGAGGCACTAGGCATTAATCCTTCCACAGAAGGATAAATTCAAATTAAAGCCTTGTTTTCTCTTGCTAGCAATTTATAGCAAAGTCTAAAGCATTGATATTTATGTATAATATCAGAATATAAATTCTGATTTTTTTAAATTTGCATATTTCTGATAAAGTTTGTGAGATCTAAGTTTCTGCTGAGCTGTGTATCTGTACGTCTGTGTATGAAGACATAATTGGTTTCAAATGTTCCTCTCCTAGATTATGACAGTCAAAGCTTAAAAATAATTCATTGTTGATGTTTGCCAGTTTATTGGACCTGTGCTTCTATATCCATCATGCACACAATCCTTGTATTTTACCCTGAATCCAGTCTTCTTTTTTCAAAATGGCAAACTGCATCTCCACAATTCATGAAGAGATAAAATGTAAATACCCGGGAAGCTTACTGTATAAAACAGAACATAAAAGTTCTGTGGAACAGGAAACATTTGCCATTAAAGCAAATAAATAGAAAACTAGTGAGAAAGGGATTAGCCAATTTTTTTTTTTTTTATTTGTAAACCACATATGTTTAGAAACCCCTGTTCAGAGAATTTTTCCTTCCCCAGGCTCAAAGAGGCAGCCAGACAATTCTGGCTGGAAAAGATGCACATTATCCAAAGAAAYTGCACAATATTCTTTCACTATGAAAGGAAACTACTCTCTAACAAATGGACAAAATTACAGTTGTATTAGACATTGAACACAAAGACATTTAAAAATAGAAGGCACAAGTAGAATTTGGTGTCCTTCACTCCAATTAAAAAGATGAAATTAATTTTGCTGTGTAAAAGAAGCCCTTCATAAATGATGTATTCACAGCCACCACTTACCCAGCAATAATGCTGCCATTATTAAAATGAATATTGATGAGTTAGATAAAATTTGTCTACATGTGCAAACAAATGTGATTAATTCCCTTTTTTTTCTATTGAATGTAATTTATTTGTATCAGAGACTGGTGTATTTCAGACATGTTTTCATGTTGAATATGCAGTCATATTGTTGCAGTAAATTATTTTCTCTTTTCATTGTGTTTATTATGTTGCTTGTGACGTGAGAAAATGATTAGAAATATTTACGGAAAGGACAACTTTGCAATAATATGAAAAGCAGTGTTTGGAGTCATGCGTGAAATGCGATGATTTGAATACTTTTGATGCTTCTAAGCAGAAGGATCTTTATTTTTTTCCTTCTTTTTTTTCTTTTTTTTTAACCTCAAAATCTCCTTTTTTAACATCTATTGTATCAAAATCTACTATGAAGCTTAATATCCCAATAGAGACTACAGACCCAACACATTTACAGTTACTCAGGTCACCCTTGGCCATTTTCTGAAGTTGGTGTCTGAAGAAGCTTCATAACTACCATGTTGTACTGTAGGATTGATTTAAGCATATTTTATTTTGAGAACAAATGCTCTCTGCAATTCCTGATTTCAGGAGCAAATTGTGACCTTGGCTTCTGCCATCCTCAAAGGAAGATCTGAGCTCTCAGGTCACTGATTCATGGGGAAATGAGGCCTCAGACTGCGAGTTTAAGAGGGGAATAAACAAGGATGGAGTAAATGGAGTAAAACAACTCCTGGATTACTCCTGGATCATTTAGGATGGTTCTGAGTTCTAGTGAACCCTACATTGGTGCTTTGGCTTACTTCTGTAGGAGGTGTATAGTTAAAATCAATATCTATCTTCACTTCTGGGTRAGAACCTGCAGTGGTGTAGCATGGAATGCTTTTAGCCCAGCACAATCCTCTGGGGATCTAGCTGCTATTTCTTTTGCCAAAAATTATTGGGTTTTTAATGTCAGTTCTTTACAGGAAGATCTAAAGAAGTACAGGTATTCTATAAATATATATTTACAGAGCAGCCTCTGTAAAACCCAGTTAACTTTCTTAGAAGGTAAACTGAAAAAGTCACAGTTGGCTTGTAACAACAATGTTTAATGGGAGCTTGAGGAAGTAATGAAAAATTTAATGTGAGCATGAATCACTCCAGAGAATACCAATCTGCAGTCAGTAATTTTACTGTCAGAACCTAGAGATTTCACGAACAGGTACTGTGCACACACTAAAATTAGAAAAAAAAAAAAAAAAAAAAAAAAAAAATGCCCTTTGAAATGACACGTCAGACCCATCGATTACTCATGGCTGTATTGCACAATATTTACTTGCAGTTTTCCTTAGAGTAATAGAACTGCTGACTCCATATGGGGGTAGTGATTTATTCTTACTCAGACATCCCTTATGTTGACCAAATATTATTTCAGTTTATGGATTCCTTTTTAAATCCACAAAATAAAGTAATTTAAAATGATTGAAATTCTAAGGTCAGGTGAATTATTGCTGATGTACATATAGATAAGTTGCAGAGCCACTGAATAATGCAAGGAATGAAATTAGGAAGTCTTGAAAGTCTTCATCAGGAACAGTTTGAATCTCTTTTCCATGGTGATTCACTATTTATGATGCTGAATACTATTAMTTTTTCTGGATTTGCAACCTTAAAAGAAAAAAAAAAAAATATTAAAAAATGAATAATGCTTTCAACTTCTGTAATTTTTATACTTATTTGTCTTTTGATGATTTACTTGTACTGGATTTGGAATATAATATAGATATCCAATACATTAATAATAAACATTGAATATTGTGACATTTCTTCTCTCAGGGTATTTTGTATGACAYATTAATATTGCAACCTCTGTGTGACTTACCTTAACCCACTTTATRCCTAAAGCAAACTGTTTTTTTAAAGAAAAGATTTGACCATCCAAACCATTGCAATGTTTCCTGTGGTGTCTCTGTGTTGGTTTAGGTCAACATAAATGCATATAAATGAAAAAATGGACATTCCTACGTTGATTACCAAGTGATTAAGATCATGTTAAGTGGCAGTTGATATTTATGTGTATTTCTGATCTTGGAAAGTTTTTWGCAAGTGTAGAAACAAACCTTACAAGAAAGCTTCCTATATTGCAAAATTCTTGTAACAAGGTAAGGGTTTTTTTTATTTCAACCAATTTATTGGTAATGAAATTAAATGAAGATACAGTGACCATTAATAGGAAACCTGTTTAAAATGCTGGGTGAAAGATGGAGTCTCTAAATTTTATAAGTGGTATTCAGTGGAAATGTGTGCTTTGAGAAAGCAGCATGTTCTTTATCTTAGGACTGTGGAAATTAGAATTTCTTTTTTTTTTACAAGAAAATATTTAAACTTCCCTCCTTAAYCTTGCTTACTGATCTAGATAGTTCCAGTAAATATTATAGATTTTGGTTCCCACWTTTTTCACTGGCCTTGTTTCCAAGGAACTCTAAAGACAGTGAAAAGCTACATATATGCAGGATTGTAGCCTCAGTGATTTTTTTTTTCCTTTTTCCCATTCTTGAATTAGGAGAAAGCAGGAGTTAAAGGGAACAGTGAAAACAAGAAGAAAAAAAAAAAAGGTTGCATTCTGAAGTGAGGAATGAGAGACATTTTGGGATTGTCTTATTTGTGAGCTTCTAATTTACATAAAGCATTTCAATCATTGACATGCTATTCAAATAGAGGAGAGTTTCAAAACTGTTGTAAATAAGGAAAAGACAGGAATTACTGTACSCTGAGTGTTTCCAAGGGTTTTCTTGTTGCTATAGAAACTAAGTGATGATTTATTTGTTTCACTCTAATTCCAAGAGGACAGGAAATGCTATGTATTTTCAGACAAAGCAATGAAACTAAGAGCCAACAATTATCAGAGGAATTCTAATAATTTAGCTGTGTGACATAAGTGCTAAATCTTTGCTRACTTTGGTGGTATCTTTGAATTACAAATTCTTTTTGGTTTTTCTTTGTAAGGGGTCTTGCTAGCCAAGAAAAATGCAGACAAGGAAGGCTRCTGAAGATTTTCAGACTCTGAGAATATCTTGCTTTTATTGCTTTKCAGTGGAATAGTGTCTGTTCACATAAAAACTCCATGATTCCTTCAAGAGTGGTGAAGGGAATAATTTGAAACTATTAGGTTTGTCCTTGAACTTTTTTTTCCTTTAGGCCACAGGTCTCTGAATATTTGCTAAGCCTTCATCATTAGGCTATCTTTTCCACAAAATTGGTGTAAGGGGACAATTGTTTAACTTCTATTGGACTATCTTTCCTGAAAGGAAATAAAATATTAACTGCTGAATATTTTCCTGCATGCATTGCTAGGTTCCAATTGGGAATCTGAAGGGTGTGCCTGAGTTTTCTTACTGTTCAGCTATATCTCATAAATAYGGCTGGCAAGCTCTACCAAGAAATGGTGAAGAACACAGTACAAGAATGCAAAACCTACTTTCTGACTCTATATTCTGAATTAACTTGAGAATATGTTTCAAATCTGTGTCAGTGACAATAAGTGAAATATCCTCCTGACAATTCTATGCTTTCCAAAGATAATGATGATTATTATCATTATGATGATTATTATCATTATTATCAATGTTACCACTTTTATCTAGGGTACATTAATAGACATTGACCCAAGAGGTCAAGATCCTAAAAACAGTGTACAAAAATAACTTCCCCTTCAATTAAACTCTCAAACTGATTACTTGAAGTCATTATAAAGTTGTTTAATATTCCATCAAATAGAAGAGTAAAAATTTTTTTTTACTATAATGTAAGTTACATAAACTACCAGCTGGATGTGAATTTTTTTGTAACTTTTCYAGCAGAAGTGTTTTCTTATGGCAAAAAAGGTAGCAAAGCCAATTTCCCTTGAGAGTATAGGATAAATTAATGGACATATGCTGCCTTTTGTTTCCTCAAAGCAGCTGCAATTTTACTTTCAGTTTTACGATTATCTTCTCATCCTCCTTGATTACTCATTTTACCTTTGCTATGATCATGTTGGGAATAGGGAAAGCAAGTTCATGTTTCTGATGTAGAAAGAGAGAAGAGAATACAGGTTATTCTTCATAAAAATAATTTGAGAACTTGTCAAACTTATGGCTTGTGTTAGAGCTCAGCAGACAGGAAAAAGCCCACATCAAAGTCTTAACTAAGCATGCCCTTAGATGCTTATCCTTTAATTTTAGGAAGATTACAYAAAATTGAAATGAAAATGTTTACTCTTGCTGTCATATGTTTTTGTTTCAGTAAAATTATAAACTTTTCTGGCCCTCCTTTCCCCTGCWCCAGAAGGGTAGAACCATTCCCAGAAATAAATGTTAAGAGTTTTATCTCAGAGAARTGCCTAAAAAACCCATTTAACTTGCAGTTTACTAAGATCTAAGCAATTGAAATAGATATTTTTGAGTTTACATATCATTAATTGAAAACAAGTTTGTACATATTTGGGTGAAATAATTAGCATCTTTATGTTTTAAAAAAAAATAGGTGTTGATAATGGGACGCTCAATAACTTGGCAGTGATTTGGTTTTCATGTTAAAGATGGGATTGCCAGAGCATTCTATAAATGTTCAGGGTAATATCCCTGAAGAACTTCGTACTGTGTGCAATTATAAAAATAAATAAAATAAAAAAAAAAAAAAAAATGGATGTCCATAAAAAAAAAAAAAAAAAAAAAAAAAAGAAAAATAAAGAGGATAATGTAATGACTTGCAAGAGAGCCAGTAAGTGAGTTGGTATTTTCAGTCCTGAAAAAGTTGATGGGATTGAAATCACAGATTGTTCACAAAGCAGATAAATCTGGATAAATTTGAGGTTGTTRATGAACCAAAAGCAGAGGTTTTCTGCTAAAATCAAAAGTTTAAACAATATACCTGATAATATTTTCCAACGTTGATGGATAAAAAGTGTGAAAATTAATGTTATTTAATTCTGCAAGTGTGGAAGGTTGTTAAATCTAGTGTGAGTGTCTAATTAAATTTAAAAAGGCAAGAAAATCATCTCTCCTAACACCAACCTCTAATGAAATACTACACCAATATCAGGAAAATGTACTGAACACAATAGTGTTATTTTAGCACCTCTGATAAAGCCAAAGCATTGCAAGTGTTGACAAGTCTTTCATGTCCTGTTAAACTGAAACTTACACAAAATTATTTTCCTTTAAATTCCTTATGAGACAAGGATCTTTTGAATGTCTTCCTAGCTTTGTTGATCTGTTCTGTGTTGTCGTAGGTGTTGGTCCTAAAATTTTATTTCAGTTTTGGCTATATATAGATTTTTTTTTGTGTATTTTTCTTTATTTTTTCTTTCCTCTTGATGAAAACTGAGACTTTATAATAATGGGGGGAGCGATTGGCAATGTATGATTTTCCCATCACTACAAGAATAAGCAGAACCCAACCAGTCGAAAATGGGGTCTTTCAGTTAGGTTAAAATGCTGTGTTATGGTGTTTGGACTATTCAAGCACATGGAATGTCTGGGAGGAAAAATAATGTGAAATAACTAAATATTTTGTCGGATAATTTCAGTTTTGCATCATATCAAAATTCTCAATTTTCTAATGTACTGAAGTAARAAGACTTCTGGCAAATTTCCATTCCTTCATTTTCCTTTTGGGTAAACTGTTTTGGCATTACTTCAGTTCCTCTTCTGGCTCATATATGAGATGGTCAAGCTTTGCTGGAAACCTTACTGAAATAACCATCTGGTTTTTTGCACCCTKTGCACTTTTTAAACTTACTCATTGATATCTCTCACTTGTTTCACACTGTTTCTTCAACTCTACTTAAATATCGAGACTCTTTTCCTCCTTTTCTACGTCTTGCCTTTATTTTCATTTTCATTGCCTTTCATTTATCTTGCCTCTCTTTTCTATGGTAGACTGCTTGGTAWGAATCCACTAGAAAATATTGTCCTTCCTTCTTATAATGCTACAAAATATCTGATTGTTTTTGGTTCTTCACAAAAGCCATTATTTGTGAGTACCTCTATTATGTGTAACTCCATGTAACTGTGMCCCTTGATGGAAACATTAATAGTGAAGATGAATTACTTATGCAGTCAATATTAAAAGCTTGTGCAGTGTAATTTCACTGCAGATTCTCAGCAGAAATTAAATGAATGTGTCACATCATCAAGAAATGGCTGAGGATCAAAGAATAAAACACAGTCCTGATATCAATATTATATTTGCTGTGAGGAAGCAATGCATTTTTAGATGTGGAATGCACACTTGGTSACTCAGCTGTGGGGTACAGGTTTGTGTTGAGTTACTGGGGAAAAACTGGGGAATGTGGGACAGGGACAAACTTTGTGTGATGCTGTCCTAAGATCCTAATCAAAGCAGTTACAAAATCACTTATTGCCCTAGACTGAATCTGCTGTGTTCTGTTTTTCTAGATAATTGTTTTGTAGGCAGAGTTGAGCTCTTCAAACTTGGTGCACTGAGGATGAATTRCTTCAATAAAAATTCTATTAAAACTACAGAAAGTTATCTCTAAGATTCTGACACATTTGAGTGGATGAGTGAATACATCTGAGCTAATGAACAACAGTAGAGTTTTAGGAACTTTTTTTGTGGCCCAGATAACTTAAATGCTGAGAATCACATTAAATAGAACAATAGAACTGTTCACAGCTGTAAACAGTTGCTATCTTGCATTAATTTATGTCACTGTAAAAGCCTTTCCCTTAGAGCTAGTGGAAAGCATTTCTCTTGCTGGTTTGCACTTACCCCTGAAGCATAGATATTTTCTGTCTTAAGTAGACCTATGTATTGATTAACATGTTTCCAATACCTGATTAATACAGATAAATCACGCCCTTTTGATCACTTCCATATGTTTTTCATATTTCTCTCATAATACCACAAAAAATCAGGATAGTTTTCCCCACACAGCAAGATTATATGTTGTGTATTACTGCCTCCCTTTTGTTCTTTTCTGGGGAAAGGAGACACCAGCACACAGCCCTGTGGCCAGCCCATAAATAACACACTGAAGTTTAGAAGCCTCAAGGTCTCCCCTTTGGCCTGAAGTTTGGGCACCTTAATATAAAAATGTCAATATAAGAGGGTAGACATGCCAGAGTGGTAACATTTGGTGACTGTTGACATTTTCTTTCTGAAGAATGTCATACTTAGCCTTACTATAGATTGCAGCASCAGTGTTTGTCTGTAGAAAAATAAAATAAAAAGCAACTCAACAATAAAATATCAGCAAGTAAATGTAAGATTTATTTACTGAAGCAAGTACCTGAATATTGGAGGTGAATTTTGCTGTGGCAGTATCCTTTAAAGATGACTGAATACTTAATCWTTTTAGGATGCTACCTGTTGGAAGCAAGAAAAGCAATGCATTTTTAAGGGTGATTATTAACAGCTATTGTTATGTAAGATYTATGGTGCAAAGTACATCAAACTAGTCAAATCATATGTTTGTTCTCAGTGATGCCATTTTACCAGTTCTGAGCATGTTTTACAGAAGTTCAGAGACTGACAAAAGTAAGGATATCATTGATAGTAAAGTTGGAGGGAAAAAAGATATTGTATTGACAATAATTTATATTGACAATTTTATTTAGCCAACAAAAGAGTTGGGTACAAGAGCCTGGGAAGACTACTGAGAAAAACTAAGATGACTTAATTAGATGTTAGATGTTAAGAAGTATAATCCCAAAATCCCTATCATTCATGGTAATGAGTTGATGATTGCTGTTCAGTTTTTGACTACTCTCACATTGTGACCTTATTTTTGTTTTTCAAAAGATTATTTAATGTTTATGAGTTTATTTTTCATACAACTTCTAGTTTTGTTTTTTTTTTGTTGTTTTGTTTTTTTTTTTTACTAGCTTGTACCTATGTGCATACATGCTTTATAGATCAATCATGATAGAGTGATCACAAGAAATTATTCGTAAGAGAACATTCAGAATTGCTAGACTATCTGGCACTGTCTAGAGTGAATGTGATTGCAGCAGAGATTCCCAGGAAGCCAAAAATTTAGGGATTTCTTTTGCATTGATCGTTAAGGATGCTGTCATAAATACTCTCCAATGAAATAACTGCTGAAGAAAGGATTGGGTAAAAACATTCTAAATTAATTATGTATAAGAGCATAATTTATGTATATAATGAAATATCTGATATCAGATGCATAGTACTGTTATGTTTTAACACATAATAGAATATTGTAATAATGGAATTATTTTACAATTTTACAAGAAACAGAATTTAATCATTTGGTAGACACTTTTTCACTGAAATGCAGTGTGTAATACATTGCCTGTGAAAGACTAATCATTAAGACTTTCCAATTGTCTGATTTAGATTTTTCAAATTGTATACATTGCATGATGATTACTTCCAGATATTTACATGTCTYGAATTGTTTAAATYRATYCACTATAAATATTTCTTCAGTACTMTCTGGGATCTGGGAAGGATAATAATAAAATGATGCTCGTAGACTTTATTGAGCTGYCTATGAAACTGGATTCCATGATAGAATTCCATTTTTTAAAGTAACAATGAAGATCTAAAGTTTGGAAAATACTCAGTCAAGATACTTTTCTCTCAACCATGCACTCAATTCTCTGAATWAAAGTTGATCATT
The DNA here is from genome assembly GCF_030028575.1 of Malurus melanocephalus. Lineage (NCBI taxonomy): Eukaryota > Metazoa > Chordata > Aves > Passeriformes > Maluridae > Malurus > Malurus melanocephalus. The sequence continues at coordinate 369,525 of NW_026623478.1, forward strand.
TGCTAAAGGCTAAGTCCAAATCTGTCAAACATCAATGTACATGGCAGTGGATGCTTCTCAGTCCCTTCAATGTCAAATGTGACRAATATGAGCYRCAATTTTACTGGTGAAAAGATCCCRGTGAAAATAAATTTTCTATCTTTATTCTTCTTTACAGATACTTATGAAAGAAATGACATTTTTTTAGTTAATTTCCATCATTGGAAATAGCACCATCTAACCCATGCAAGAAAAAGTCATTAAAGATCAATAAGGAAAAAATGGGAAAAAATGTCAGCAACTGATAGGCGTGCCAACTGTTAAAATAGCCAGCCTTTTTGTCACTTCCTTGTAAATTGTTTTCTGCATCCTGCTTTGGTGTTGATAGGCACTGAAATTGAAACTAATATTGACAGACTTGTACAAAATTAGTRTGTCTAACATAACTATTTAATGGTAATTCAAGGGTCAGGATTATCTGCTAAATGAAGTCCTGTGGAGTGTATTCATTAAACAAATAGATTTCTTTCCCTACAGATTTGCTTGGGCGTTTTTTATTTGGTTTGATTGCTGGTTTTTGGTTTTTTGTTTTTTTTTTTAACCCGAGTGCTTAAGTTTTTTTTTCTTAGTTTTCACCATCTGGGTATTGACAGCTGGCAGTCACTGTTCCAAAAAGCATTTAGCAATATGGATCCAAAATATAATAGAGATCTCTTGGAAGACTTCTAAATTTAAAGAGCCACCAACAGTTTGYAATAATTCTGAGGGCTGTATTTAGTGTTGCTTGTCAAAATGTTTAGTGTCTTTACCAACATTGATCAAAGGATAGCATTTAACAAAAGAATTGGACATTGCATGGAATTTCACCATCAGGTGATATCCATTTCCATACTTAGAGGTATCCCTGGTGTATKCAGCTCCTTACTTTGTTAAGTAAATACAATATTTTTATATCCTGTTATTAAATTATWAAGCAACTTTGCAGCCTGAAATTGRYAAGTATGYTTCCTTGTGCCAAAATGATTTTTAAGATGAAACGTGTCTTGTACTTTAGAACATTTTGCCTTCTCAGGAAGATTGTGCAGATGGGCAATGAGGCGTGTGAAAAGGTTGGAGAAAGAAAAAATAACAATACTTCTGTTTACCAAAGGGAACTCTGTTGGCAACAATAGTGAGTAAGCATCCTCTTCTGTTAGTCTCTTGAGCCTGAATTCCAAAGTGCAATTTATTTCATTTTATCTCTGACAGACCATTCATTTAACATCAAGAACAGCTTTAAGTGTGTCTTGTGCAGCTGTTTATCACAAGTAAATGCTGAGAGRACACATGTAAATGATAGCTGTTGTACTTATTTTTTATACACTGAACATGTAGAAAATATACAACATACTGAGATCAAATGCCTGTGTGGCTGAAGAAAGAAAATAAGCTTGTTTTTTGGTAATKCACACTGCTTAGGCTGCTTATTTGTGGGACTCAAAGTCTTTAAGGGAATTTTTACTCATTTTGTGCTAGGAAAGGTGAAAGGACATTGCACATYTATTGAAAAATAATGAGATGGTAGTTTTTGAAGTGTTACCTTAGTCCTCAATATTTTTTTTTTTTTTATAACTTCTTATATTTTCTTCTTCATTCATCCATGATTCACTTCTCCAGCAATCCTATTGTGACAGTAATGTACACAATTTTTTTCTCACTGTCTTGGCATGAAGAATATGTGGGAGTGAGCCATGAATATTTACTTCCTAATTGGTTTGCCTGTATCAGTGAAAAGCATGGTATAATGCTGAAAAGATCTTCTTTTTCCCCTTTCAGATTGTCTAAAAAATATTTTAAAGTATTGCTGATCAACCTCAATATTACAATCATGCATTACACATTTCACAGAAAAGCTGAACTTCATACRTTGCTGGGTTATTGATGAGTCCGACCTGGCAGCTTTTTACTGTCATGTACAGATGAGAGCCCACTTCCCAGCAAAGAGGCTTCCTAAAAATAGCCTCTTAAGAGGTGCCAGGAATTTTCTACCAARTGCACCCATTCCCCTCAGATATGGCTGATGTGAGTGAGCCGTAAGGCATGCCAGTAAGGCAGAAAAGCAATTTTTTTTTTTTTTTAAGTGAGCTCTCAGTTTGATCAGAAAAGGTGTTTTATAGACATCCTAGAATGGCCTGAAATGAAAATAACAATGTCAAGAAAATWTTCCAATTACGGAGGCATCATTTCTGAAGTGTTTATGTGAAGTTGTGTGCATTTATTTGAAACCACAACTTAATCATGATGTCTCAGGACTGACTTGTTCTGCCCATGTAAACGTGTTCCTGAATGGTGAAACTCAGGGTAGTGCTCAAAAGGCACGTGATTGTGGACTTGGAAACATGGTTTAGTTCTGAATTCAAATGGTGCTGCGTTAATGGTTGTGCTCAATGATCTTGGAGGTCTTTTCCAACATTATAGATTCTGTGATTCTGAATTGATCTCTCCTGATTTTTGTTTAATCTAGTCCTTCCAGCTTCCTGTTTGAAGTCTGGGGAGAGAAAATTATATCCAGAGGTGGAGATTTTGCTGCTCTCAGGATGAAATGAACCTTCCCTTAGAACCTCTTTCCTTGTGGTCATAGTAGGTACAGATAAATACGTGGAAAATACAGACTTGGCTAAGGAAAAAGGAGTTCAGATAAAGGTGGATCGAGTCAAACCCTGTTAATACAACAGAGGTAGATCATTCCTTGTAAGGCTTGCATGTGAACTCTTATGCCCATAGAAGAAACTGCAAGAAATCTTCAGCCCGAGGKTTTTAGGTTGGGTCCAGGATGAAGAATGCAAGTGATGTTCACTCCTGCAAACTGTTTCACTGCTCATGTTGTTCCTTTCATGGTCTTCCAGTCCAGATCACTGTGTTTGCTAATATATTTACGTATCTGTTACAAAACTGATATCTAAGAAGGTCTTGGGCTTGCAAAGGGTCAAGATCTTGCCTGTGTGTGTGTGTGTGTTCAATTGATGCACATTGCAGCACATTGATTCTTCATTCTTCACTGATTCTTCACTTGTATGAAAAGCTGGTATCAGTGTATTTTTTTGAGAAATTGGAAACCCATTTGAAGAGATCTGTTCCATATCTCAGTCTATTACTTTTATTGTACAGAAGGCCAGCATGGGAGATTTCCCAGTACGGAGAGGCAGTGACTTGCTGTTCCTCATTTTTGGATGAGGCTATCTCATGACTGCTGTGGATAAACAGATGTRATGAAWTWAAAGAGTATYTACRTTGTGARAACCTTTGGTTTCTTTTCATGGCATTCTCCATACAATTTTGATATGATATARCTAATATGTAAATAATTACTTTGGGCTTTAGGATTACAACAAAAGCACGATCCATATTGACATATGCAGAAAATATTTTATTAAGTAGTGTGTCAAGTTGTTTTTGTTTGGATATAAAACAGGACTTTTAAGAAATTACAGAGATATTTAGTAAAAAAAGGTTATGTGGGTATTGCCATCCAAGGATGGAGCAAATCACAAGGGAGAGCCTTTGCCAGCTGCAATATTCATAGAGATTATTTTTTCCCCTAGCTTCTCCCTACTTTTTTCTGTGAATTCCCACCTCTGACATKGATTGTCCTTTGAATTTGTACCCTTAAATTTTGTCACATTTTCCTTATTGTCCTCAGCTTGGCTTCAAACCTCTCTGCAACTCCTTCATTACAAAGCAATGATCTTCTTGTATAAAGTGTAAAGGCATAAAGTGACATTATTTTCTTTGTAAAAAAATTACTTTTTGTTTAGCTAAAGAAATAAAAATTAAGAATAATACAKGGAAAAATTTATGTTTTTAGAATAGATTCTTCCACTTAATTTTCTGGGCAGGCTTCTTTTATCAGCACAACTACCTGTTAATTGTTATCAAATTTTCCAACTCATTGGGAAAGTTCCTGTCCTACTGATGTTCATATGAGATGTAATTATGAATCACCAAACTTTGAAGGGAARAGCTCCATCCTTTCCCTTAGGTATGGAGGCCAAGAACAAAGTGAAAGGGTCTAATGGCCAGATGTACATCTGTGTTGGCATTTCTGTCCGTAGACAAATCCTAGATATTCTGGATCTGGCAGATTAATAAAAGGTGTTTGAAAATAAGCCTTCCCAATCTGCTGAGTCCTGTCAGAATAGCTCCTCATTCCAGTAGTTTTCAGTGGCTCCTTGGTTTGCAAAAAATTTAGAGTCTTCTCTAGATCTCTAGGAAAAAAAAAATATTTTTAATTACTTTTGAAATTTCTATGATTGCTGGCATTCACAGGACACTTCTCAGCTGTGCTGGCTCTATTGATCCCATGATATGGTTTTATTCTGAGCTGTGCATTTGCACTCAGAGATTATTTCTGAGTGCACACTGCTGCTTTCTAGAAGAGAACTATGCCTTTTTACCTCAGAAGCATCCCCATTTGAGCCACAGGGCAGCAGTCAGGATAAAGCAGATCACCTTTTTGGCATCCAGCCTCACACCTAAGTGTAAAGCAAAATCAGCACTTACACAATGCATGTTGAACAAACAAAGAAAGAAAATACGTGTTGCAACTCAATGAGATGTCAGTGAGATAAATTTTCACTCAGGAGTGTTTCACCAGTGCAAAATGTGTGGGCAATTCATCCATAATGTGGAAATGTTGCATTTTGCGTTTTAATTTATCTGTGTAACTTTTTCGGCTTTTTCAAAAATCAAAATCATCAATGCCTGAAGAAATCTTACTGTGGCTTTTCTACCCACCATTCCTTTCATTCAGTGCTGCTCAGAAAGGCAAGACAACTTCTAGATATATTTTATTTTCTATTACTTTCTGCAAAAATGCTGTGAAGATATCTCAGCCACTGCAGTTCTGAAGCTAAAAAGGCATCCTAGGAGTTCATCGTAAATATTACCGGGGGAGGAAAGGGTCATTCTTGTGCTTTTCCTATCTTATTCAATATGTGCAAATGGTTTATAAAATACATTGGGCTGCTGGGGGTGAGAAAAGCATTACTTTCCATTCCATTTGGTTCTGGACAAGCAGGGGAATGTAAGCCAAGTCTTTTCYACTGCCAAGAAAATTCAGTCTTACTAACAGTCATTCTAAGTGTTCAGTGAATTCATCTTGCTGGCACTACTTATTAACTAAGGCCCAGTGCAGCATGAGCTGAAATAGAATAATTGGTAATTCATTGTAAACACAACTAGTTTTACGTCCATTTTTCATTTCTTCTTGACTGGTGTTTGGTGTTTATACTCCAAATAATTGGCTTCCTTCCTGTCTTCCAGCTGTGGGGCTTAAGAAATTTCTTTTTCTGGGTGAGGTGTGTGTCCTGTGTTTAAAGTGTCAGCTTTGA